>NC_057794.1:433729966-433850113 GCF_018294505.1 Triticum aestivum
CCGCCCCGGCCACCACCGCGTCTGGCCTCGCCCTCGCTTCCCCTTGCCGGCGCCGCGCCACCGGCCACGGCCTTGCCCGCGCCCCGTTCGGGCGAGCGCCCGCACCCGCGCGCCACTGACCGCAGGGGCCCACGCCCCATAACGTTTTAATAAAAAAAGAGGAATTTAAAATAATAATAATAATAATAATAATAATAAATAATGAAAATAATGAATTAATTAATTAATTAATTAATTAATAGACTTAATTAATTCTGGTTAATTAAACTAAACAGTTAATTAAGCTAACTAATTAACCTAAACCCTAATTAACCTAAATAGAGAATGACAGGTGGGTCCCCCTGGACCCACATGTCAGGTTGACCAAGTCAACTCTGTTGACTGCTGATGTCAGCATGGCATCATGCTAATGTCATTAATCTGTTTTCCGAATTAATTAAATAATTAACTAAATTCTAGAAATTAAGAAAATCTTTAGAAAATCATATCTTTTAATCCGTAACACGGATTAAAATATTTTCAACATGAAAGTTGCTCAGAACGACGAGACGCTTCCGGATACGCAACCCGTTCGTCCGCTACACATCCCTAGCATAGCAAACACGCAACTTTCACCTCCGATTCATCTGTCCGAAAACGCGAAACACCGGGGATACTTTCCCGGATGTATCCCCCTTTCGCCGGTATCACCTACTACCGCGTTAGGGCACACTGGACACCACGTATTGCCTTGTTACGCTTTGTGATGCTTTGTTTGCTCTGTTATTTATTGTGTTCCCTCTCCGTTACTTCTTTCCGGTAGACCCCGAGACTGCCGGCGACCCCCAGTTCAACTACGGTGTTGACGACCCCTCCTTGCCCGAGCAACCAGGCAAGCCCCCCCCCCTTGATCACCAGATATCGCCTATTCTCCTCTATACTGCTTGCATTAGAGTAGTGTAGCATGTTACTGCTTTCCGTTAATCCTATTCTGATGCATAGCCTATCATTGTTGCTATAGTCATTGATACCTTACCCGCAATCCTAGATGCTTAGTATAGTATGCTAGTTTATCATTATTGGCCCTACATTCTTGTCAGTCTGCCTTGCTATACTATTGGGACGTGATCACTCGGGAGGTGATCACGGGTATATACTATACATACATACATACTATACAGATGGTGACTAAAGTCGGGTCAGCTCGATGAGTACCCGCAAGTGATTCTGATGAGGGGGCTGAAAAGACAGGTGGCTCCATCCCGGTAGAGGTGGGCCTGGGTTCCAGATGGCCCCCGACTGTTACTTTGTGGCGGAGCGACAGGGCAGGTTGAGACCACCTAGGAGAGAGGTGGGCCTGGCCCTGTTCGGCATTCGCGGATATTTAACACGCTTAACGAGATCTTGGTATTTGATCTGAGTTGGCTACGAGCCTATACGCACTAACCATCTACGTGGGAGTAGTTATGGGTATCCCGGCGTCGTGGTATCAGCCGAAGCACTTCAGACAT
This sequence comes from Triticum aestivum, assembly GCF_018294505.1. Lineage (NCBI taxonomy): Eukaryota > Viridiplantae > Streptophyta > Magnoliopsida > Poales > Poaceae > Triticum > Triticum aestivum. Next base: position 433,731,457 of record NC_057794.1, read on the forward strand.
CAACGACGGAGCGGCGCGCGCCGGATTGGACTGGAACGCCTGCTAGGCGAGGTCTGCTTCCGGCCGCCCTTGCAACGTGCAGGTGTGCTATGGGCGATGGGCCCAGACCCCTGTGCGCTTAGGTTTAGACCGGCGTGCTGGCCTCTCTGTTTTGCCTAGGTGGGGCTGCGACGTGTTGATCTTCCGAGGCCGGGCATGACCCAGGAAAGTGTGTCCGGCCAAATGGGATCAAGCATGTTGGGTAAGTTGGTGCACCCCTGCAGGGAAGTTAATCTATTCGAATAGTCGTGATCTTCGGTAACAGGACGACTTGGAGTTGTACCTTGACCTTATGACAACTAGAACCGGATACTTAATAAAACACACCCTTCCAAGTTCCACAGACAACCCGGTGATCGCTTTTCCACAGGGCGATGAGGGAAGGATCGCCGGGTAGGATTATGCTATGCGATGCTACTGGAGATGCTACTGGAGATGCTACTTGGAGATGCTACTTGGAGGACTTCAATATACTCTCTTCTACATGCTGCGAGACGGAGGCTACCAGAAGCGTAGTCTTCGATAGGACTAGCTATCCCCCTCTTATTCTGGCATTCTGCAGTTCAGTCCACCGATATGGCCTCCTTACACATATACCCATGCATATGTAGTGTAGTTCCTTGCTTGCGAGTACTTTGGATGAGTACTCACGGTTGCTTTCTCCCCCCTTTTTCCCCCTTTCCTTTCTTTCTGGTTGTCGCAACCAGATGCTGGAGTCCAGGAGCCAGACGCCACTGTCGACGACTACTACTACACTGGAGGTGCCTACTACGTGCAGGCCGCTGACGACGACCAAGAGTAGTTAGGAGGATCCCAGGCAGGAGGCCTACGCTTCTTTCGATCTGTATCCCAGTTTGTGCTAGCCTTCTTAAGGCAAACTTGTTTAACTTATGTCTGTACTCAGATATTGTTGCTTCCGCTGACTCGTCTATGATCGAGCACTTGTATTCGAGCCCTCGAGGGCCCTGGCTTGTATTATGATGCTTGTATGACTTATTTATGTTTTAGAGTTGTGTTGTGATATCTTCCCGTGAGTCCCTGATCTTGATCGTACACATTTGCGTGCATGATTAGTGTACGATTGAATCGGGGGCATCACAGATGCACATCGAGAAAAATATATGTGACAGCATTATCGGCACACTTCTTAATATTGAAGGCAAGACGAAAGATACCTTAAAATCTAGAATTAATTTGACACACCTGAGTATCAGAAAGGATTTGCAGGTGCAAGATGAAGGTAAACCATGGGATATGGCACCAGCTGTGTACGTCTTGGACAAGGTAAAAAGAAAAGAATTATGAGAGGTCCTGTCATGTGTGAGATTCCCACATGGATTAGCTTCCAACCCTGAAAGGAGAGTCAGTGCAGATGGAAACAAGGTACAAGGGTTGAAAACTCATGACTGTCGCGTCCTACTTCAAAGGGTTTTACCTGTTATCCTTAGAGGATTGGGCCGCCCTGACTTATACAGAGCAGTTGCAGTGTAGCGATCCGACCTCAAATGGTCAAGTCTCTATGCTTCAGTGTCATCCCTGGATCGGTAATGCTGACACACACAGTACTTGAGGATTTATAACAGAGTAGCAATCACACACTTATTACATCGAATGTCTCCAAAGAGAACTTATTACAATAAATATGGCTTAACGCCATCTAATACGATAACGGCGGAAGGCTTGGAAGATAAAGTGAGTCCATCAACACCAACGGCATAGCTGAGCTGCACGGCAACGACCTAACGAACCTTACTCCTCGTCTGAAAAGTCTGCAACATAATATGTTGCAGCCCGAAAACGGGTCAGCACATGGAATATGCTGGCAAAGTAACATAGTAGAGCAAGAACAGAATAATGCTATCACTACATGCATATTTGGCTGGTGGAAAGCTCTATGGTTTAGTTTTTGCGTAAAGCCAATTTTCCCCTACAACGAAGGAATAGATTTTATTTAACTATCATGGTAGTTGAAACATCATTGAGAAGGTTTCTCCAACTCAATCCCAATTAAAGTAATTAACAACCCAACAATATTAATTTAGAGTGATGAGATACTTAAGATACTCCAAGTACTAAATACTCAAGATTGTCCATAACCGGGGACACGGCTAACCATGATTAGTTTGTACACTCTGTAGATGTTTGCGCACTTTTCCCCACAAGACTCAATCGCCTCCGTTGGATTTCTCGCACTACATGGTGTTTGAGAAACGGATGACCGAGACACAGTCTTTCAGAAACATTAACTCTCTACTTCGAGGAGACCATACCAAACCTACAACCCACTACCTGCTGATCCACCTCTTCAAGAGCTTCACGTAACTTACTCAAATATGCTAGAGCCCATAATAGCTTGTGGCTGCACACGGAAGTTTCTAGCATGAATCATCTCAGTTCCCTTTGAGCTAGGGTGGCGGTCCATAGGAAGATCACACGGGTACTCCGGGATTTCCAAAAATACAGGCAACACTGGGTACTCCAGGTGCCTCAATCCACCCAGATGTGTATTTAAGTTGCCACCTTAAGTTGAACTATTAATTAACAATCTCACATCTGTCATGGATTTCACTCACCCAAACCACGTCTACGAGCATAGCATAGCAATATAAGCAACACGTAGAAGTAACTCCCAGGGTTTGAATGTAACAGGGTAATAGGTTCTACCTCATCAACTACTTCCCAACCCACATGTTAATGACATCCTAACCATGCAATGTTTGAGGATTGGAACTAATGCATAAAAACTGGGTGATAAAGGGGTATGATCAAAGTGTTACTTGCCTTGCTGACGATCCGTGTAACCTAGAGACTCCAAATAACACGCTTCGCACTCCGGGAATTCTATCGCACACAAACAATAGCATACATAAGCAATCAAGCAAAGAAGCACGTGTAAAACTCAAATAAGAAGATCTAACCAGAAAGATCAACTTTAGAACTCCGGTTTGCAAAAAGAATCAAATCGAACGGAGCAAGGAAACTCAAACGGCGAAAGAAACAAGATATGTTTACTAATCTGGACCTAGGTCAAATTTTACAGTAGCAAAAACTTGTTTAAGTTGGTTAAGCGGAAAGAGGGTGTCGAGACGAAGATCTAGGCGCTTGAATCGCCTGATTCTGACTAACAAGCGAAAAGATAAACTAGAACGAAAATCGGATCAGAAATCGCGATCAGAAATAACCGTGGAAAAATCTGATTAAAAGAAAACTGACGAACAGGCTAACGAACGAGCGTTCATTATCTGTAACTAACCGGGAAAAACCGGTGAACCGAAAAGAAAACAAACTAGGGGTTTTTCTAAAAAAATCGGATCGGTTTTCTTTTAAAAAACCGGCAGCTACCTCGTCGGTCCGGCGAGACACGGCGGCAACGATGGGGCGAGGTGGCGGTGGCGCGGCGAGGCGGCTGCGGCGGCGCGGCGCGGCAAGGAGGCGGCGGCGGCGCAGCAAAGCGACAGCGGCGGCGCGGCGCGACAACGGGCAGCGGGGGCGGCGGCGGCTGCTGCGGGCGGGGCGAGGTGGCGGTGGTGGGTGGTGGTGGCGGTTGGGGGCGGCGTATATAAAGGGGAGGGGGTGCCTTGGGGAGGGGGCAAAGGGGCGGCGGGGCGGAGTCCGGTCTCCGGTCCGGGGCGGCGTGGCGGCGTCGGTCTCCTGAGGGAGACGGCGTCGCTGGGAGGTGGGCCGACGGCTGGGCTTCGGCCTAGTTAGCCACTGCGCATTTTTTTTTAAATAATTTCACCGAAACTAAGAAAATCCTAGAAAATAAAATAAAATTCTAAAAATGTCAAAACAAATTTTCACCGTCTAAATAAAATATCTAGAACAAGATGAACATTTTCTTGGCCCTAAAATGCAATTTTCTAATGCAAACAAAATTGCAATAAAATCCAAATAAAACAAATAATTGATTTTAATATTTTTCCTCCAATATTTCAATTATTTTGGAGAAGTCATATTATCTCCTCTCATATATTTAATATGAAATATTTTTGGAGAGAAAAAATAATTAAAACCAAAAATCCTCGTTCCAAAATTTGATAAAATCAAATTTGAAAACCGGGGAAATCCCCAACTCTCTCCGAGGGTCCTTGAGTTGCTTAGGATTTCGAGGATCGCGAGACAAAATGCAATAAAATATGATATGCAAGAATGATCTATGTATAACATTCCAAATTGAAAATTTGGGATGTTACAAACCTACCCCCCTTAAGATGAATCTCGCCCTCGAGATTCGGGTTGGCTAGAAAATAGGTGTGGGTGGTCTTTGCGAAGGTCATCCTCTCGTTCCCATGTGGCTTCGTCCTCAGTATGGTGGCTCCATTGAAATTTGCAAAACTTAATAACCTTGCTGCGGGTGACTCGACTGACAAACTCCAAAATCTTGACTGGCTTCTCCTCATAAGTCAAGTCATTGTCCAACTGAATCGCCTCCAAGGGTACGGTATCTCTTAGCGGTATGTCGGCCATCTCACCATGGCACTTCTTCAACTGGGAAACGTGAAACACATTGTGAACTCCTGACAGTCCTTCAGGTAACTCCAACTTGTAGGCAACTTCTCCCATCCGTTCCAAAACACGATACGGTCCTACAAATCTTGGGGCTAACTTTCCCTTAACTCCAAAATGTTTCACTCCTCGCAAAGGTGATACTCGCAGATATGCTCTATCTCCAATTTCATAGGTTACCTCCTTGCGTTTTGAATCTGCATAACTCTTCTGTCTGGACTGAGCTATCTTCAGTCTATCCCGAATCAGTTTAACTTTCTCCTCAGACTCTTTGATCAAGTCTGGTGCAAACAACTGTCGGTCTCCAACTTCATCCCACATCAACGGTGTTCTGCACCTTCGGCCGTACAGGGCTTCAAACGGTGCCATTTTCAAACTGGCTTGGTAACTATTGTTGTATGAGAACTCTGCATAAGGCAGATTGTCATCCCAACTAGACCCATAATCTAGCGCACAGGCTCTCAACATATCCTCCAAAATCTGGTTGACTCTCTCGGTCTGTCCTTCCGTCTGCGGGTGAAATGCTGTACTGAACTCCAATCTGATACGATGCCAAAACTTTGAGGTAAACTGGGTTCCCCTATCTGATACGATGGTCCTCAGAACTCCATGCAGACATACGATCGTGGTCATATATATCTTGGCCAACTTTGCACTGGTATAAGTTGTTTTCACTGGGATAAAGTGTGCTACTTTGGTCAAACGGTCAACTACTACCCATATTGAATCATATCCTGATTTGGTCCTGGGCAATCCAGTGATAAAATCCATGCCAAGTTTATCCCACTTCCATTTGGGTATCAGCATAGGCTGTAGCAATCCTGTTGGCTTTTGATGCTCTGCCTTCACTCTCTGACATACATCAGATACGGCTACATACTCGGCGATATCCTTCTTCATCCCTGTCCACCAGAAATGTTCCTTCAAATTCAAATACATCTTGGTGTTTCCGGGGTGTATCGAGTATGGTGAGTCATGAGCCTCCCAAGTATTAACTTCCTGATCTCTGGGTTATTGGGCACATAAACACGGTCCTCAAACCATAAGGTGTCGTGTTCATCCTCACGAAAACCTTTAGCCTTTCCTTCGCTCATTTTCTCCTTTATCTCGGCAATCTCTTTGTCATCCTTCTGAGCTTCTCAAATTTTCCTCAGCAATGTAGACTGTACCTCCATTGTTGCGACAAAACCTCTAGGAACAATATCCAAGTGAAGTTCCCAGAGATCCTCTGCTAACTCCTTCGGCAATCCCGTGCTCTCTAGGGTATTAGCGTAACTCTTCTGGCTCAAGGCGTCTGTTACGACATTGGCCTTTCCTGGATGATAGTGAAGCTTCATGTCATAATCCTTTATAAGCTCCAACCATCTTCTCTGCCTAAGGTTCAGCTCCTTCTGGGTGAAAATGTACTTCAAACTCTTATGATCCGTGTACACATCACAATGGTTTCCAATAAGGTAATGTCTCCAAGTCTTCAACGCGTGAACTACAGCTGCTAGCTCCAAATCATGCATGGCATAATTTAACTCGTGCGGTTTTAGTTGTCGTGAGGCATACGAAACAACTCTTCCATCCTCCATAAGCACGCTTCCAAGTCCTAGGCGTGAGGCGTCGCAATACACTTGAAAATCCTTACGTATATCTGGCAGTGTCAGCACTGGGGCTGTAGTCAAATGTTTCTTCAGTTTCTGGAAACTAGCCTCACAATCTTCCGTCCATTTAAACTTGTATCCTTCTTCAATAACTCTGTCATGGGCTTCGCAATCTTGGAAAAATTCTCAATGAATCTCCGATAGTATCCTGCGAGTCCAAGAAAACTGCGGATCTCGCTAACTGAAGTGGGTGCCAACCATTCAGTGACTGACTGAACCTTGGTGGGGTCTACTGATATACCTTCTCCTGATATAACGTGTCCAAGGAATCCGTCTTCCTTCAACCAAAACTCGCATTTGCTGAACTTGGCACAACTGATGTTCCCTGAGTTTCTCGAGAACTAAATGCAAATGCTCCTTGTGCTCCTCTTCATTCTTCGAATATACCATTATATCATCAATGAACACCACAACAAACTTATCCAAATATTCCATGAACACTTTGTTCATCATGCTCATGAAATAGGCAGGGGCGTTAGTCAGTCCAAACGACATGACCGTATATTCGTATAGCCCGTACCGCGTGGTGAAGGCTGTCTTTGGTATATCCTTATCTCATATCTTCAACTGAGGATATCCTGATCGCAGATCGATCTTCGAAAACACCTTAGCTCCTTGCAGCTGGTCAAACAGATCATTGATCATCGGCAATGGGTACTTGTTCTTAATCGTCACTTCATTCAAGGCTCGATAATCAACAACCATTCTTAGGGATTTATCTTTCTTCTCGACCAAAAGCACTGGGGCTCCCCATGGTGATGAACTCCGTCGAATGTAACCTTTCTCCAATAATTCCTTGATCTGTTTCTTAATCTCCTCCAGATCATTCACGGCCATCCTATAGGGTCTCTTGGATATTGGCCCTGTGCCTGGCAATAGCTCTATCAAAAACTCGATATCTCGATCCGGTGGCATGCCTGGTAACTCCTCTGGGAAAACATTCGGGTAATCCTTTACTACAGGCACTTCCTCCTGAATAACTCCCGTGAGGGTATTTACTTGGCTACTTGGCGCATGCCTAGATACATACTTGATCCTTTTTCCCTCCGGGGTGGTGAGACAAATTGACTTACTAACACAGTCAATGCTTCCTCCGTACTTTGACATCCATTCCATTCCTAATATCACATCCAATCCTTGTGACTCCAAGATAATTAGGTCGGACGGAAAAACATGGCTGCCAATGGTTAAGGGTATCTGGCCGCACCATCGACTATCCATATACTCTACTCCAGGTGAATTTACTAACATGGGGGTCCTAAGGGTTTGGGTCGGTAGTTTAAACTTATCCACGAATTCCCTTGATATGTATGAATGTGATGCACCAGTATCAAAAAGAACAAGAGCGGTAAATGACTTAACCAAAAACTTACCTATAACCGCGTCTGGTTGCTCTTCAACCTCCTCCATGTTAACGTGGTTCACTTGTCTATTGTTTAATGGATTGGGCTTCTTCCCAGCGCTCCCATTTCTGTTTCCATTCTTCCCTTCAGGGCACTCCGTGGCATAGTGTCCAGTCTTCCTGTACTTGAAACAAGTAATGTGGCTTCAGTCTCTCTTGGTGGGGGTGGCTGGATTGGGGCGGTTCTGATTGTTGCTTGCTCCATTCCCATTCCCATTCCCATTCCTAGGGCCAGTATCATTATGGTTACTTCCTCCATTATGGGTGTGGCCTCCATGGTTATGAAAAAGTCCTCCTGAGTTCGGGGTTAGACGAGGCTTCTGCTGAGCTCCTGACTTATACCTCCCTTGTCCATACTTCCTCTTATGGCTCTCAATCTGCTGCTGCTTCCCTTCAATCATAAGAGCCTTATCTACCAACTCCTGGTAGTTGGTGAATGTTGCCACCATCAACTGCATACTCGTCTCATCATTCATCCCTTCCATAAACTTCTCCTGCTTTGCGGCATCTGTGGCCACATCATCAGGGGCATAGCAAGATAACTTCCTAAACTCATCCGTGTACTGGGCCACAGTACGGTTCCCCTGGCATAAGTTGCGAGACTCACGCTTCTTCAAATTCATGGATCCAGTTGAGACATGGGCTGTACGGAAGGCTTGCTGAAATTGGTCCCATGTCACTATGGCTATAGCATAGGTGACAGTGTAATTCTCCCACCATGATGTTGCTGGTCCATCCAACTGATGTGCGGCAAAACGCACCTTCTCAGCATCGGTACATCCTGTAGTGGTCAACTCCCTTCCAATCCCGCGGAGCCAATCATCTGCTACTATAGGCTCGGTGCTACTGGAAAACACCGGCGGCTGCAACCTCGGAAAACGGGCTAAGTTGTCAACTGGTGGTGGTGGTCGATTTTTGTTGTTGTTGTTGTTGCCTTGGTTCTGAACTAACAACTGCATCAGGGTATTCTGTTGCTGGATCAACTGAGTGAGCTCCGGTGGGAAAGCAAATCTGGGGTCACATCTCGGAGGCATCTGTTGGGTTTAGAGGGGAGAGATTAGAATAGAATGAGGTCTAATGAGAAAGCACTACCCATATGCACATGAGACAACACAATCATTTCACTCAATCAATCAAGCAAGGGCATACAATCAGTCTAGAACTATCGCAAAAGTGCTCAGACTACTCTATTTACATGGTGGAATACTACTACTTATTTGGTGGTCTACTAAAAATATTGATCGATCAAGACTCCATGATATCTGCTCCAGCTTCGTCTTCAAAGTCATCATCGCTAAGGTCGGAATCGGTGTCATCGATGATGATGTAGTCCTCCGGGCGAATCTCCTTGGGTTCTTCGTCTTCTCCTCTTGGTGCGGGGTCTCCCATGAATACTCCTATCTTTTAATCAGGTCTTCATTCCTATCCACTAATACAACGATTTCCTCCTCATAATCTTCACGTGTAGCCTTGAGTTCTTCCTCCAATTCCGCGATCCTAGTCATTGCCTTCTTCAGATCTATCATGCTTGCGCACATTTGATTCTCCTGGCGTCGAATGTGATGGTTTAGTTCCTAGATGAAAGTTGCAATTGATCTATCGTTCCTGGTGCTGATCATCTCCCATTGCTCATCTTGGCGCCCACAGATCTGGTAGACAGTATCCTTAAGATCCTTTTGGTAAACTTCTCCAATGCGTCCCATGGTGATGTGAGCTGCCATACTCTTTCCTAAACTCCAGGTTGGTGCATCGAAGGAAAACTCTATGGGTTTAGTGACTGGCATGAAGGTCCTTCTTGGAACTTGAACTTGAATCATCCATCGCTCCTCTTCTGGTAAAGTGGCGTTGTAGGTCCCGGTGAAGCTTGGTATTCCTATGTTCAGGTACCTAGTGACTTCCTTCAAGTGTCGTCCAAAAGGTGCTTCTTCATCCGGTTGTGCAAACTTGTTCCTTGCGTCCACCATCCTAAAGAGTAGAAAATGGAGAGGAGTCAGAAATGAGGAGAGAATAGTGATCTATGGTTTTAGCTTAGTGGTTGTGTCCTACACTCAGCGTGTGCTCTGATACCATCTTGTAGTGACCCGACCTCAAACGGTCAAGTCTCTGTGCTTCAGTGTCATCCCTGGATCGGTAATGCTGACATACATAGTACTCAAGGATTTATAACAGAGTAGCAATCACACACTTATTACATCGAATGTCTCCAAAGAGAACTTATTACAATAAATATGGCTTTAGGACATCTAATACGATAACGGCGGAAGGCTTGGAAGATAAAGTGAGTCCATCAACACCAACGGCATAGCTGAGCTACATGGCAACGACCTAACGAACCTTACTCCTCATCTGAAAAGTCTGCAACATAATACGTTGCAGCCCGAAAACGGGTCAGAACATGGAATATGCTGGCAAAGTAACATAGTAGAGCAAGAACAGAATAATGCTATCACTACATGCATATTTGGCTGGTGGAAAGCTCTATGGTTTAGTTTTTGCGTAAAGCCAATTTTCCCCTACAACGAAGGAATAGATTTTATTTAACTATCATGGTAGTTGAAACATCATTGAGAAGGTTTCTCCAACTCAATCCCAATTAAAGTAATTAACAACCCAACAATATTAATTTAGAGTGATGAGATACTTAAGATACTCCAAGTACTAAATACTCAAGATTGTCCATAACCGGGGACACGGCTAACCATGATTAGTTTGTACACTCTGTAGATGTTTGCGCACTTTTCCCCACAAGACTCAATCGCCTCCGTTGGATTTCTCGCACTACATGGTGTTTGAGAAACGGATGACCGAGACACAGTCTTTCAGAAACATTAACTCTCTACTTCGAGGAGACCATACCAAACCTACAACCCACTACCTGCTGATCCACCTCTTCAAGAGCTTCACGTAACTTACTCAAATATGCTAGAGCCCATAATAGCTTGTGGCTGCACACGGAAGTTTCTAGCATGAATCATCTCAGTTCCCTTTGAGCCTGGGTGGCGGTCCATAGGAAGATCACACGGGTACTCCGGGATTTCCAAAAATACAGGCAACACTGGGTACTCCAGGTACCTCAATCCACCCAGATGTATATATAAGTTGCCACCTTAAGTTGAACCATTAATTAACAATCTCACATCTGTCATGGATTTCACTCACCCAAACCATGTCTACGAGCATAGCATAGCAATATAAGCAACACGTAGAAGTAACTCCCAGGGTTTGAATGTAACAGGGTAATAGGTTCTACCTCATCAACTACTTCCCAACCCACATGTTAATGACATCCTAACCATGCAATGTTTGAGGATTGGAACTAATGCATAAAAACTGAGTGATAAAGGGGTATGACCAAAGTGTTACTTGCCTTGCTGACAATCCGCGTAACCTAGAGACTCCAAATAACACGCTTCGCACTCCGGGAATTCTATCGCAAACAAACAATAGCTTACATAAGCAAACAAGCAAACAAGCACATGTAAAACTCAAATAAGAAGATCTAACTAGAAAGTTCAACTTAAGAACTCCAGTTTGCAAAAAGAATCAAATCGAACGGAGCAACAAAACTCAAACGGCGAAAGAAACAAGATCCGTTTACTAATATGGACCTAGGTCAAATTTTATAGTACAAAAAACTTGTTTAAGTTGGTTAAGTGGAAAGAGGGTCTCGAGACGAAGATCTAGGCACTTGAATCGCCTGAGTCTGACTAACGAGCGAAAAGATAAACTAGAACGAAAATCGGACCAGAAATCGCGATCAGAAATAACCGCGGAAAAATCTGTTTAAAAGAAAATTGATGAATAGGCTAACGAACGAGCGTTCATTATCTGTAACTAACGAGCGAAAACCGTTCGTTAAAATGAACGTACGGACAAACGTCCGCTAAAAAGAAAAACCGGGAAAAACCGGCGAACCGAAAAGAAAACGAACTAGGGGTTTTTCTAAAAAAAACGGATCGGTTTTCTTTTTAAAAAAAACGGCGGCTACCTCGTCGGTCCGGCGAGACACGGCGGCGACGGCGGGGCGAGGCGGCAATGGCGCGGCGAGGAGGCTGCGGCGGCGCGGCGCGGCAAGGCGACGGCGGCGGCGCGACAGCGGGCGGCGGCGGCTGCTGCGGGCGGGACGAGGTGGCGGTGGCGGGTGGTGGTGGCGGTGGGGGCGGCGTATATAAAGGGGAGGGGTGCCTTGGGGAGGGGGCAAAGGAGCGGCGGGGCGGAGTCCTCGCCGGACTCCGGTCCGGGGCGGCGTGGTGGCGTCGATCTCCTGAGGGAGACGGCGTCGCGGGGAGGTGGGCCGGCGGCTAGGCTTCGGCCCAGTTAGCCACTGCGCATTTTTTTAAATAATTTCACTGAAACTAAGAAAAATCCTAGAAAATAAAATAAAATTCTAAAAATGCCAAAACAAATTTTCACCGTCTAAATAAAATATTTAGAACGAGATGAACATTTTATTGGCCCTAAAATGCAATTTTGAAAACATGCAATTTTTCTAATGCAAACAAAATTGCAATAAAATCCAAATAAAACAAATATTTGATTATAATATTTTTCCTCCAATATTTCAATTATTTTGGAGAAGTCATATTATCTCCTCTCATATATTTTAATATGAAATATTTTTTGGAGAGAAAAACAATTAAAACCAAAAATCCTCGTTCCAAAATTTGATAAAATCAAATTTGAAAAGCGAGGAAATCCCCAACTCTCTCCGAGGGTCCTTGAGTTGCTTAGGATTTTGAGGATCGCAAGATGAAATGCAATAAAATATGATATGCAAGAATGATCTATGTATAACGTTCCAAATTGAAAATTTGGGATGTTACATGCAGTGTTGGGACAATTCTTCAGGGAACTCTGCAGTAGGAATATCAGGATAGCTGCTTTGGAGCGTCTTAGAGACAAGATACCAACTATCCTATGCAACCTTGAGAAGATATATCCTCCAGCCTTCTTTGATGTGATGGTGCATTTGGCTGTTCATCTACCTGATGAGGCACTACTTAGAGGTCCAGTACAGTATGGCTGGATGTACCCTATTGAAAGGCGGCTAGGCACTTTCAAGGGCTATGTTAGGAATAGAGCTAGACCCGAGGGTTCCATTGCAGAGGCCTACATTGCTATAGAAGCGTTGATATTCTGTTCAAAATACATTGAAACAGCTGATCAGCTTAGCAAAGAGGTGGGTGAAGACAATCCCGGGCTCAATGTTTTCGATTATTCTGTTCGAGTTACAAGGAAGAGTCGACAAGAGGACAATCCTAAAGATTTGGACAAAATGGTTTGGTATGTGTTGAATAACTGTCCTGAGATACTACCTTATATCAAGTAAGTGCAGTACTGCAGCTTATACATCGTAATCTACTAAACTTGCAGCACATTCTTATATATTTAGATGTTCTACGCGATCACTATGTTGTGCAGCATCTACAAAGAGGAGTTACTGCCACAAAATCCAAGAAACATTGACAAACTGGTTATGGCAGGATTTGTGAAATGGTTCAAGAACCATGTAAGCTTTTGAAGTGCACTGTCAGTTTTTTTAATATATTGAGTACATAAGATGATCAGCTTGTCTATTTTCTAACCATAGGTTAAGAAGATGCGGGAGGATGGGCAGGCAGTTGATGATGCCCTTTACTCACTAGCAATGGGTCCTGATACTCGGGTAAGACATTATGAATCTTGCGTTGTTGGAGATGTGCGCTACAACACCCTTGCACGAGACGAAGGCGGGAAGACACAAAATAGTGCCATCATGAGCATGGATACGTATGACAAAGAGACAACTGAAATGTATGCTAACATAACAGACATTGTTTAGTTGCAGTATATCTCCAGTTTCGAGGATCATCGGTGTGTGGTTCTGTTGTGCTGTCATTGGTATAACCTGTTTTCCAGGATCGCAAAACCCAGAGCTGATGATTATTTCAAATCCATCAATGTCAAGGCGGCGTACCAGACCAACGAGCCTTTTATTTTGGCAAATCAAGCAACACAGATATTTTTCTTGGAAGACACATTTGCATGTAGCGTTGATTGGAGAGTATTGCAAAGGTTTGAGCAGAGGAATTCGTTTAATGAAGTTGCACAACAAGATGATGCTTACACTGCTCCTGATGTACAAGATAATACAGATGTTCCTAATATCTTTGAGAACCATCACGTCAATGACGCCGGTGAAAAGATTGTCTGTCGTGCTGTGGACATACAAGAGTTGATCAAGAAGAAGCCAATGTTTGAGGACGTTGAGGATGAAGAAGAAGATGACGCCATGGGGAATTACGATTCAGACTGATACACATGGCGAAGATGTTAACGCTGCTGTTGCGGATGATAATTACATTGCTTCTGTCGTATTTGTCTGTCAGAAGACGTTTTTTTATCTACTATGTGAAATTGTGTTTGCTATGACAACTGAAACCTGATGAACATGTTGTTTAGTATTTTGCTGTGAGAACATCACTTGTTATGTATGCTGATTTGTGTTTGGTGATTGTATGACAACTAAAACATGATGGCATTGTTGTTTAGTTGTACTCATATTTGGCTGTGAAACTTGAATTTGATGACATAGTTTGATGTTGGACTGCAATTTGCTCGACGTCTTCGAATGAGAACAAAGCTGACCCGACAGGGCCTCTGCTATTTATTTATTTATATGAACAAAAGGGGATACCCCCTGATTTCCGTTAATAGAAATCATTAGATGTTCACAACACTACGCCCAGCGTGCTACACAGGTTTCGTTCATTACTAGTTTCAACAAAGTGCTCATGTCCTAGCCACTGAATACATCACGAGTGCTACATACACTGCAAAAAAAGAGACAATCATCCTACAGAGCACATCAATTTTGCCCATTATCTTCACAAGCTCTTTCATCTCCTCATTGCTGTCAAGGCTGTTTAGCAGCTGTTGCTTGGCCATGATCAGAGGAACTGCATCTTTAACCTTCTGCTCTGCATCTTCCTCTTCTGTCGTTCCTTCAGTTACTTGTCCAACACCCCAACCTGCTGGTATTGGGATTCCTCGGCTAACCAAATAATCAGCGTAGTTGCATTCCCCCACATCAGCAACTTCCCAGAAATACAAATGACACGAATCTTTCCTTTTCTGCACGAATAAAATTGGAAGATCATCAACCAAACTATTAAAAAAATCAGCAACTAAAAGCAGCAGAACAACACTTAAACATATTATTACCCCATGATTCGGGCATTTGTAGAAGACTCGGCCAGGGTTGCGGATTGTGGTTGAGACGCGATGGATGACTCTGCGTGATTTGCAGCAGTGGCACCACACCAACAGCAGCGGGTTGCGATGAGCAATCGGCTGCGGTGCGCGTGCCGGCGGGGGTGTGATGAGACCCATAGGCGATGGTACGGGTGGCGACTTGGCGCATATCTGGTTGTTGCCTGCTGAAGAGCAGGTGGACGAGCAGCCAGCGGACATGGTTGCCGCGGCCAGAGCTTCTCATGCTAGGCAGAGTAAGTAGAGAAGAGGAGAAGCAAACGTTGGATACGTTAGTTTCATTACTTGTAGAGTAGCATAGCACCATATATAGTCATAGTCTAGGTTTGGATTCGAACCAGCTACAGGAGTACGTCTTTCTTTTTTCTAAAACTCGGCAATGTCTCTTTACTGGTACACTAGCTTGTTCTGTACGCCTTTCCAAGTCTTTGATTTTCTTTCCCTTTTTGCGAGGAAGGAAGGAGGACAAAATTGAGAGTTCCTGGGACTCGAACCCAAGACCTCTCGGTTGAAAACCAAGGGTGCTAGTCACTTATGTGGCGAACGTTCCCTGTGAGGAGGACGGCAGACGAACGCATTTTCCTTGCAGTTTTCTTCCTATATATAAAAAAGTATGCTACTTGGTGTCCGCTTAGTCAACAAACGATTGTGCCAACCTTAACCGTTGGATTGACATTCAACGTCTGTCGCGTTTCTTCAGTCTCTTCTTCCTCGAGCCACCAAAGCCAAACCAACGCCGGCAGGACCGCCTGCTCCCGCCTCCCACGGCTGGCTGTGATCTTCCCCGGCTCCTGTTCGTTCCTGTCCGAGGCCTCACCATCATCCTCCGCCTTGGTTCGCTCGCTGCGGCACCGCTCTCCGGTGTTTTCAACATGGTGAACAACCGAGAGGAATAAGGAGATGAATGTACATGGTGAGGATGACAGTAGGGACCCAGCAGCGCGCAGTAATTTTGTCTTTTCGGGACGGAGAAGGGTATCAACTGGGTTGTGCGGGACCTGTGGCCCGTCTAGCCCAGGCTTTTATTTCATATGTTTAGCACATGATCAGCCCAGTTTGTTTTTTTCCTTTCTGAAAATGGCTAGCCAGCTATTTTGTTTTTTGCAGAATAACCAACATAGGCCTACTTGCTTTTCTACGCCCTGCTGCGCCGGAAATCTTTCAAGACGAGGAGGGATGCATTTTGCCCAGAAAATGGGCTATAAGTAATAAGAAATGGGCTATAAGTAATAATAAATGGGTTGTAAAATGAAAAAAATACAGCAAACAGGCAATTAGTTCCAAAATACTGTTTTTTGGATTTTCATATTTTAAATTTCATTGTTTTGTGTGGGTAAATTTTCATTGAATTTAAATTAAGGTATATTTAGATTTAAAATTAATTTGAATCTGGCTAGAAATTTAGGGTTGTATGGTGTTTGAGACAGATTTGGAGGCTGACTTGTGGGTCTACTAGGTTGATGTGTACTTTGGCTTTGTCAACTTAGTCCACAAACGATTCTAGCAGCAGTGACCATTGGATGTTAATCCAACAGCCGTGCTGCTTCTTCAATATATGATCTTCTTGCTCCAGCCGCCCAAACCAGCTCCGGTGGGACTGCCTGCTCCCGCCTCCCGTGGCCGGCTTTGCTACCGCACAGGCCGCACCGCCCCACCCTACTTCATTGCTGGCCAGGCCATTCCTCTACTCACCCACACCTCCTGTTATTTTTCGGCGACTGCAGCCAGACCAGTAAACCCTCGTACTCCCCACCGCGTGGGCAACCATTGTCGAGTCTTCCCCGGCTCCGTGTCGTTCCCTTCCTAGGCCTCGCCGTCGTCCACCGCCATGGTGCTCTCGGCGCGGCCTAGTCAACGTGGTCAACGAACGACATCCATCGGTCATGGACTGTATGCGCAAAATAATGATTCCTCCATCTGATAGCTGGGACCCACCGGAAGGGCCTTTGTATTTCGCGAAAAAATGTTCCCCCCACTGACATGTCGGACCCACCAGCTATATCTTCGCACGCAAGGAAGTCCTCCTTATTACGCACAAAAAATGAATACCCCCAGCTAGCTGGGACCCACCATAGTGGGAGGATGACTTGTGGGCCAACTAAGTTGACGAGGACGGAGGGCTTTGTCAACTTAGTCAATATGAACGATTCTAGCTCCAGTGACCGTACGATGTCCATCCAACGGCCGTAGTACTTCTTCAACCTCTTGTCTTCTTGCTCCAGTCGCCCAAAGCAGCGTCGGTCGTGCTGCATGCTCTTGCCTCCCGTGGCCGGTTGTGCTGCCGCGGAGGCCTCACCGCCCCTAATATTCCCACCGCTGGCCAGGCCCTGCGGCGACGGAAGCCTCACACCGCAGCCGAACCAGTGAACCCTCGTACTCCTCTCCGCGCGGGCTTCCACTGCCGCGTCTTCCCCGGCTCCGCGTCGTCCCCTTCCTAGGCCTCGCCGTCGTCCACCGCCGTGGTGCTCTCGGCGCGGCCTAGTCAACGTGGTCAAGGAATGACTTCCATCAGACGTGGACTGTACGTGGAGAGGCTGACAGCTGGGTCCACGGCCACAACAAGGAAGTGCCTCCTTATTACACGGAAAATAATGATTCCTCCACCTGACAGCTGGGACCGACCGGACGGGCCACTGTATTTTGCGGAAAAAACGTTTCCCCCTGACTGCTGGGACCCACCAGCTTCATCTTCGCACGCAAGGAAGTGCGTCCGGGAAAAAAAATGATTCGCCCCCCTGACTGCTGGGACCCACCAACTACACCTTCGCATGCAAGGAAGTGCGCCCGGACAAAAAAAAGATTCGCCCCTTGACTGCTGGGACCCATCGGCTACATCTTCGCATGCAAGGAAGTGTGTCCGAAAAAAAACGATTCGCCCCCCTGACTGCTGGGACCCACCAGCTACATCTTCGCAGGCAAGGAAGTGACTGACAGTCGGGACCCACCTGGTCGGAGCGTATGTAGCGTTGTCATTCTGGTCGCGAACATGTACATACATACTGGTCGATGTAGAGGCGCGCACGTGTCGTAGTAGAGGCGCGCACATAGCATGTACACGTACGTACAGCGGCCAGGGTGCAAGAAAGAAAATACGGCCACGTATGTGTACATACGGGCGGGGTCTCGAACGCCTACTCGCGCATACGTATGGCCAGGGCTCGTGTACATGGCTGGGTCGGAACGGAGAAACACCATCGTCGTCGTGTTCATGGGGAGGCAACGAAATGCGTCGTGTTCATGGGGAGGCAATGGAATGTGTCGTGTTCATCAGGAGGCAACGGAATGCGTGGGAGCCAACCGGCTGGGTCGGAACGGAATGTGTGGTCGTGTTCATCGGGGGGGCTTGGATGGAACAGGCGAGAAACGAGGCCTGGCGTACCGCAAAACGGAGGAAACGGACCTCCTACGTTCGGAATGGGGTCCTGTTTGATCGGGAGGGGTGTGGCGTACCGCAAAACGGAGGAAACAGACCTCCTACGGTCGAAACGGGGGTCCTGTTGATCCCGAGGGGTGTGGCGTACCGCAAAATGGACGAAACGGACCTCCTACGGTCGAAACGGGGGTCCTGTTGGTCCGGAGGGGTGTGGCGTACCGCAAAACGGACGAAACGGGCCTCCTACGGTCGAAATAGGGGTCCTGTTCATCGGGAGGGGTGTGGCATACCACAAAATGGGACTCCACGGGCTGTTCATCTCCACCGTCGACCTCCTCCAGCCTCCACGGGCTATCGTCGACCTCCTCCAACCTCCACGGGCTCTTGTTCATCCAGCCTCCACCGCGCGCTACTCCACTGGCTACTGTTCAACCACCCCTCCACAAGCACCCCTCCACCGTCTACTGTTCATCCAGCCCTCCACACCACGGGGTCCTGTTCAACCACCCCTCCACGGGCACCCCTCCACCGTCTACTGTTCATCCAGCCCTCCACACCACGAGGTCCTGTTCATCCAGAGGCAACGCCACCGCTCATTGTTCATCCAACCCCCCTGCAACGCTCACTGTTCATCCAATCGATCGGCTTCAGTTAGCAGCAGTAGCGAAGGAATTGCTCGATCGGGTTCAGTTAATAGCCATCGATCGATCACTCGGGTTCAGTAACGCGTAGCCTGCAGTGCAATCGCTCGGGTTCAGTTAGAGCCCAATGCCTCGCTCGGGTTCAGTTAGAGCCAACGCCTCGCACACACGTGCTTATGTGTACGAGAGAAACGCGTATCGCTCGGCCCCCTACCTCCCACCGTAACCGGGAACTCCCCGAAATTTTCCTCCCCCTCACTTCTACCACGGTTTTTTCCGTCATGGACGGCCCAAAGAATGTCATGCAGCTGCGTCTCCGGCCCGCCCAGGACGAAAAGCCCATTTTCTGTCATGATTTTTTTCATAGAAGTAGGAGCCCACCACATCTATGATGATACCGGGTTTTGTCACAATTATCGTCATAGAAGTGTCATATGTATGACAGAAAAAAATTCCGTTCGTCCCAAAATGTCATGGATGTGTCTTTTTTTGTAGTGATTGGTTCAACCCATCGGGCATCTTAGGAACATATACCACAAAAATAGGAGTAATTAACACAAGCGCGAAAGTAGAGCATGGTTGACAAAAGCAGATGATACAAGTTACCAAAGGCATTATATATCAGGGGAAGAACTAGCAAGGTTATTGGATATGAAGGACATTGCCGGATAAAATCCAACAAAGGATTTGGGGGTCCACAAGGGATCTGATGTGAGCATCCGTACTCAACAAGAATAAGAAGAATGCAAGGAGATCAGATGGTAGAAATAACTGACCAATTCAAAGCTCAATTGCAAAGGAATTATGAATTCCAAGTCAAGGGATCAGAAGCAACGCTCTGATTAGGGATCGATAAGTTGAATAGCCTTAGGGGTACAATCGACGGCAATTTGATTGCTCGATAACCAGCTCCTGTTCAAAATGACGTCTGAGCCAAAATGATGAATTCTAGAATTCGACTGAGGATTGTGAGCAAACGCAACATATTGAATCAATGGACTCACAATGAAAATGACAAAGGATGCTAATAAGATTACCATA
Source organism: Triticum aestivum (assembly GCF_018294505.1). NCBI lineage: Eukaryota > Viridiplantae > Streptophyta > Magnoliopsida > Poales > Poaceae > Triticum > Triticum aestivum. Next base: position 433,751,359 of record NC_057794.1, read on the forward strand.
CTTATGGGATCAATCATAATGCAAGCGAGTAAGAATTTCAAGAGCAATAGGCTGTTGAGGATCTTCAGGAGATCGAATGGTATTTTGAAGACCTTTGTGAAACACATGAACAACTGGGGATGAGCGGATACTCGGTAAGTGCGCGGAATTACCATAGGGGGTATTCTTGTGGCAAGAACTGCAAGGCAGTAAGCTCAAAGGATTCTCGGAACAACGAAGAGCAGTTCGAGGCATCTTGTAACAACAAGATCAATGGGGTTGAATGTAAGAACGACAGGTGTACGTATTTATCCATAGGGATAATTTGGTGGTAGGAAATTGGAAAAGCGACGACACAAAGTCTCGTGAGAACATCGGAGAGTATCTTCAGAATCCTTCGATGCACCAAGTAATCGTCTGGAGTGAGGGGCTCTCCGAGAGGAAGTGATCACGAGATCCTAATGTTAGAGTTAGCAAAATTAATTTAACCCGGATAGAAGAGAGATCAGAGTCCCAGAGTATAGACGAGGAATAAAAGATCCTAATACCACCCAATGGCGACGTGGGCCCGTAAGCCGCACAGCCATGTTAGTAAAAAAAATTAATCACTAGACTCAACTTCGGCCAAGGAGTGTGGAAGGGGGATTCCTACAGGCAGTCGGCTTTGATACCAACTTGTGACGCCCCCGATTTGACCATACACTAATCATACACGCAAACGTGCACGGTCAAGATCAGAGACTCATGGGAGGATATCACAACACAACTCTACAAATAAAATAAGTCATACAAGCATCATATTACAAGCCAGGGGCCTCGAGGGCTCGAATACAAGAGCTCGATCATAGACGAGTCAGCGAAAGCAAAAAAATCTGGGTACAGACATAAGTAACAAGATTTCCTTAAGAAGGCTAGCACAAACTGGGATACATATCGAAAGAGGCGCAGGCCTCCTGCCTGGGATCCTCTTGAACTACTCATGGTCGTCGTTTGCGGCCTGCACGTAGTAGTAGGCACCTCCAGTGTAGTAGGAGTTGTCATCGATAATAACAGCCCATAATGTGTAAACCTATAACAGCCCATAATTCCAGCTGTTGGCATTCCCCCTCTTCATGTAAACCTGTAAAATAAGAGAGAATAGGCATAAGTATTGTGACATAATGTGTAATAACAGCCGATAATGCAATAAATATCGATATAAAAGCATGATGCAAAATGGACGTATCAACTCCCCCAAGCTTAGACCTCGCTTGTCCTCAAGCGGAAGCTGATAACAAAAAATATGACCACATGTTTAGAGATAGAGGTGTCGATAAAAATAAAATACGGACATGAGATCATCATGATTATTCTTAGAACAGCAACATATATATTGCCATATGATCTCTTATGCTAAAGTAACAATTCATTCACAGTTTTAAGTATGAATCATAAACTTCATTGAAAACTAACAAACTATAATCTCAGCCATTGAAGCAATTGCAATTTATCATAACATCGGGAAGAGTCAATATAAGAGCTTTTCAGTAAGTCCACATACTCAACTATCATTTAGTCTTTCACAATTGCTAACACTCATGCAATATTATGGGTATGAAGTTTTAATCGGACACAGAGAAAGATAGGGGCTTATAGTATTGCCTCCCAACCTTTTACCTCAAGGGTAATGTCAACAATAATAGTTCATGAAAACTCACATCCAATTAGCTATAAATATCAGGATCTTTCCAACATATTGTGCTTGCCAAAGGATAAAATGCAAAAAGTAAAGGTGAAGATCACCATGACTTTTGTATGAAGTATAAGACAAGAATAAAAGATACGCCCTTCGCAGAGGGAAGCAGAGGTTGTCATGTGCTTTTACGGTTGGATGCACAAAATCTTAATGCAAAAGAACGTCACTTTATATTGCCACTTGTGATATGGAACTTTATTATGCAGTCCATCGCTTTTATTTCTTCCATATCACAAGATCGTATAAAGCTTATTTTCTCCGCACTAATAAATCATACATATTTAGAGAGCATTTTTTATTGCTTGCAACAATGACAACTTACTTGAAGGATCTTACTCAATCCATAGGTAGATATGGTGGACTCTCATGGAAAAACAGGGTTTAAGGGTATTTGGAAGCACAAGTAGTATCTCTACTTGGTGCAAAGAATTTGGCTAGCATGAGAGGGAAAGGCAAGCTCAACATGTTGGATGATCCATGACAATATAATTTATTTCAGATGTAAGAAAACATAACCCATTACGTTGTCTTTCTTGTCCAACTTCAACTCTTTAGCATGTCATATTTTAATGAGTGCTCACAATCATAAAAGATGTCCAAGATAGTATATTTATATGTGAAAAACTCTCTTTCTTTATTACTTCCTATTAATTGCAACGATGACCAAAACTATGTTTGTCAACTCTCAACAACTTTTATTCATCATACTCTTTATATGTGAAGTCATTACTCTCCATAAGATCCATATGATCTCTTTATTTCTTTTTATTCTTTCTCTTTTATTGTATTCCCTCAAGATCATAGCAAGATAATCAAGCCCTTGAATCAACACTAATCTTTATTATATATAGCTCACGTACTCGATTACATAGAAGGATCATAAAGCAAAAACTCAAAAATAGATCATACTAAAACTTTATTCTACTAGATCAAGATATTACCAAAAGGATCGAACTAAGAAAAATGGTAAAGATAAAAGTGTGATGGTGATACAATACCGGGGCACTCCCCCAAGCTTGGCAGTTGCCAAGGGGAGTGCCCATACCCATGTGTTTATGTCTCCTTCCTCGGAGGTAGTGATGATGGAGTCGTTGATGATGTAGGCTTGTCATCCATCTTCCAAGGCACAGGCTCACCATCATAGAAGGATGATCGAGTCTCCGGGATCCTCGAATCTACAGCCAAACTCATCATCTTGAATCTATATTCATACTCACAGTTTTGGTTTTGCAGGTTATAGATCTGGGCTTGGAGATGCTCGATTTTCTCGTGAAGCTTGAAGATGGTCTCCCCGATGTTCCTGGCATCTTGCTTGGTGGTGTCGGTGAACTCCATGATCATTATGTGATTGGTGTCGAGTCCACGTTCCACCATCTCCTGGCACTTGAAAACTTGTTGCTCCATTGCTTCGAGTCTTGTCTCCACGCTTCCGGTCCTCCTTGGTCCCTCAACATCGCCGATGTGCAGCAACCCCTCACGCATCTCAATGGTTTGAGGGTGTTGCAGCACCTCCGTGAGGTAGGGGTTGATGACCTTCTCGAAGAACTTGTCCTTGGGGGCACTTGAAGATGCCATGGTGATCTAGATCTGTCAGAAAAACAGCTCGAAACAAAGACAGAAGATATTTGCATGATATGGTGGTCAAAACCTTTGGGAGATTATATAATGAACTTTTACCGACCAAAAGAAGTATCATGCAAGAAAACGGAGGTCGGAGAACACACGAGGTGCCATGAGGCAGGGGGCGCGCCCTCCACCCTCGTGGATGCCTTGTGTCCTTCCCGGACTAATTCTTATTTTCCTAATTTCTTAAATAATCCAAAACGGAGAAAAATTGCTATTATAACTGTCTTGGAGTCGGTTTACTTACCATACCTCATACCACTTCCTTTTCGGAGTCTGAAACGTTCTGGAAAGTGTCCCTTATGTAGAGTCTGAAACGTTCTGGAAAGTGTCCCTTATGTATTCTTCCGGGGTTACGGTTTCAATGACATTAGTTTCAAAATTTATGGGATTACCTGAGATATAATGTTTGATTCTTTGACCGTTCACCACCCTCGGATTTGTGCCCTCGAAGTTGTTGATTTTTATGGCACCGGAATGATAGACCTCCTCGATGACGTAAGGACCTTCCCATTTAGAGAGGAGTTTTCCTGCAAAAAATCTTAAACGAGAGTTGTATAACAATACATAATCACCTACATTAAACTCACGTTTTTGTATCCTTTTGTCATGCCATTTTTTAACTTTTTCCTTAAATAGTTTGGCATTCTCATAGGCCTGGGTTCTCCATTCATCAAGTGAGCTAATGTAAAAAAGCCTCTTCTCACTGGCAAGTCTGAAATCATAATTGAGCTCTTTAATGGCCCAATATGCCTTATGTTCTAGTTCGAGAGGTAAGTGACATGCTTTTCCATAAACCATTTTATACGGAGACATACCCATAGGATTTTTGTATGCAGTTCTATAAGCCCATAATGCATCATCAAGTTTCTTGGACCAGTTCTTTCTAGATCTATTAACAGTCTTTTGCAAAATTAATTTAAGCTCTTTGTTACTCAGTTCTACTTGACCACTAGATTGTGGATGATATGGAGATGCAATTCTATGATTAACATCATATTTAGCAAAATTTTATGAAAGGCACCATGAATAAAATGTGAACCACCATCAGTCATTAAGTATCTAGGGACTCCAAACCTCGGAAAAATAGCTTATTTAAGCATCTTAATAAAGGTGTTATGATCAGCACTACTAGTTGGAATAACTTCTACCCACTTAGTAACGTAATCAACAGCAACTAAAATATGTGTATACCCATTAGAGGAAGGAAACGGTTGTAATGCCCCGGATACAACTTTCCATATTTGTAACTCCGACTCTTGCCTTTTCCGGAGATGCGATATGATATTCCCTTCGTGGTTAGGTTTTATATTTGTTTTGCATTTTGTTCATGTCATGCATTTCATATCATGTCATCATGTGCATCGCATTTGCATACGTGTTCGTCTCATGCATCCGAACATTTTCCCCGTTGTCCGTTTCGCAATCTGACACTCCCATATGCACCCGGCGCACCCCTTTTGTCTCTTTTCGTGAGCGGGAGTTAAACATTCTCGAAATGGGCCGAGATTTGTCAAGTGGCCTTGGTACATCACCGGTAGACCGCCTGTCAAATTTTGTTCCATTTGGAGTCCGTTTGATACCCCAACGGTTAACCGGGTAACCGCAAAAGCCTCTTGTGTGTTGCAGCCCAATACCCCTCCAAAACAGCCCAATAACCCATCTAAACCTTCTCCATGTCCTCCGTCATCGGATCACGATCGTGTGGGCGAAAACTACACCTCATTTGGACACTCCAAACTCCATCTACCTATAAATATGTGATCCCCTCCGAAATTTTCACGCAGAGCAAACCCTAGATCCCCCTCCTCCGCGCATCCGGACGCATCCGCGCCGCCCCGGACATGTCCGCACCGCCGGCCGCGTCGCCCCGACCAATGGGAGTGCGACACATCAGCCCCCCGCTGCCCTCGCCCAGTCGGGTGTTGCCACGCGTCTCGACGCCCCGCTCCCTCCTCCGCCAGCCCGCCGGACCCGACGCGGGCCTGCGGGGCCCATCCACCGCCGCCGCCCGGGCCTGCGCGCCTCACCTACGAGCTCCCACCAGAGCACCGCCGCCTAGCGCCGCCCTCGCGCCGCTCCATTGCCGCCGTTCGTCCGCCCGGCTTCCGCGCCCCACCAGCACGTTGCGTCGTCGCCTCCCTTCGCCGCTCGCCGCTGCGCCCTCGTCGGAGGCCCCGAGCCGTGCCACCCTACAGGAGCTCGCCGGAGTCGCCAATCGCCACCGCCTCTTCGTCCCCATCTCTGGCCAGATCCGGTCGAGGAGCGACCGGATCCGGCGACCCCAATCTCTGGCCGCCCTCTTCCCCATCTCCAGCTACGTCTCCAATGACCTTCCGGCGAACCTCGGGAAGCGTGCCAACGAACCCTAGATCCATATTCGGAGGGTATATTTTCACCAAGTCCTTGGATCATAATATTTTCATGCCATGTTCCTCATGTCGTATCTCGGTGACCGTGGCTCCAAATGATGCATATGATATATCAAATTGTTCGTCTCTTTGAGCTCTTCATGGCAGTAGCATTTCCATGCATGTCACTGTCTGTTATGACGCCATTTTCTTTGATGCAAGAGTGCTATAAAATGTTAGCTGTTGGTACTTATCAGATCATGAGGTTTTGTCATTTTTGTTGCATTTGATGTGTGCATCATATGAGCATGAGGTCTACATGTGTTTTGAACTACAACATGCCATATTTATAGGGGTGCTTGTCTTGTATTTTTGTGATCTATGCGGTGACTAGCAAAAGCATGCAAACTAGGCTCCACAATATTGTTGTTTTCAGGGACTTAGGATTTTGCTAAGTCTTTTCCCTACTATTATTTTGATGCCATGTAAACTTGATGCTACAGTGAGATACATGCTTATTTTGGGATACTTCAGTAAGGATGTTTTGAACATGTGGTTATGCTCTATCCATTCATGCCCCTGGTTGCAATTATGGAGTGCTCTAGCATGTCAATTGCTTGCTCTACTTTGCTATAAAATGTTCCTGGCAGAATGTTAACATATTAATCAATATTGACATGGTTGTTGGTAGTGATCCATGCATCCTATGAACTTGCTCTTGTCATGGTTAGCTTCATGAACATGTAATCTTGCTATTGGTATGCTTATATTGTCATGCAATGCTTTGTGGTGAGTGGCATGAGCTCACAAAGTTGCTATCATGAATCTGCTTATGACATGCTTTGTTTTTCTTCTCTGAAACTGTTAATAAAACTTGCTATGTTTACATGGGTGCCATTATATCTTCTGTGCCTTTTTGGCTCATCTCCGTATGATAGCCACCATATATGCTTAGTGCTTGCTGCAGCTCCACCTCACTACCCTTTCCTACTCATAAGCTTAAATAGTCTTGATCTCGCGGGTGTGAGATTGCTGAGTCCTCGTAACTCACGGATACTTCCAAACAGTTGCAGGTGTTGAGGATACCAGTGCAGGTGATGCCAGCGAACTCAAGTGGGAGTTCGACGAGGATTCGGGTCGTTACTATGTTTTCTTTTCCTGATGATCAGTAGTGGAGCCCAGTTGGGACGATCGGGGATCTAGCATTTGGGGTTGTCTTCTTTTATTTTGGTTTCGTAGTCGGACCTTTGATTATACTTTGGATGTTGTATGAATTATTTATGTATTGTGTGAAGTGGCGATTGTAAGCCAACTCTTTATCCCTTTCTTGTTCGGTACATGGGATGTGTGAAGATTACCCCTCTTGGGACAAGCCTACCATGCGGCTATGCCTCTAAGTCGTGCCCCGGCACGTGTGAGATATAATCGCATTGTGGGTGTTGCAACGGTCCCATATAATCAAAGCCCCAAACATCAAATGGTTGTGTGAAGTGGCGATTGTAAGCCAACTCTTTATCCCTTTCTTGTTCGGTACATGGGATGTGTGAAGATTACCCCTCTTGGGACAAGCCTACCATGCGGCTATGCCTCTAAGTCGTGCCCCGGCACGTGGGAGATATAGTCGCATTGTGAAACTTGGTATGTGAAAGTAGGTGGTATAAATTTAGCAACAATGTAATTAGCATAATCAGCATACCATGGAGCAATACGAGAAGCATTTATGACAGGTAATTGTTCATCAGGAAAGCTATGATCAATAGGTAGTGGGTCATCAAGAATATTCTCTAACCTAGACAAGTTGTCTGCAACGGGGTTATCAGCTCCCTTTCTATCAATAATATGCAAATCAAATTCTTGTAGAAAGAGAACCCATCTAATAAGTCTAGGTTTAGTATCTTTTTTCCATAATATATTTAATAGCAGCATGATCAGTGTGAACAGTTACTTTAGAATCAACTATATAAGGTCTGAACTTATCACAAGCAAATACAACTTCTAAAATTTCCTTTTCAGTAGTAGCATAATTTCTTTGGGCATTGTCTAGAGTTTTACTAGCATATTGGATAACATTTAATTTTTTATCAACTCTTTGTCCTAGAACAACCCCTACAACATAATCACTAGCATCACACATAATTTCAAATGGTAAATTCAAATCAGGAGGCTAAACAATAGGTGCAGAAATCAAGGCTTTCTTAAGTATTTCAAATGCTTCTACACAATCATCATCAAAGACAAATGGAACATCTTTTTGTAAGAGATTAGTCAGAGGCCTAGAAATTTTAGAGCAGTCCTTAATGAACCTCCTATAAAAACTGGCATGAGCAACCTTAGCTTTATCAATTTCAATACCTCTTTCAGAAATTTTATGCCCCAAGACAATACCTTCATTAACCATAAAGTGGCACTTCTCCCAATTCAAGACAAGATTAGTTTCTTCACATCTCTGCAAAACTCGGTCAAGGTTGCTTAAGTGATCATCAAAAGAAGTTCCATATACAGAAAAATCATCCATGAATACCTCAACTTCACAAAAGTCAGAGAATATAGTAGTCATACATCTTTGAAATGTAGCAGGTACATTGCATAAACCAAAAGGCATACGTCTATAAGCAAAGGTACCGAAAGGACAAGTAAAAGTGGTCTTTTCTTGATCCTCTTTTGACATAGGTATTTGATAGAAACCAGAATAACCATCAAGAAAGCAAAAAATGTGTATGTTTGGATAGTTTTTCTAGCATTTGATCAATAAAAGGTAAAGGGTAATGATCCTTTTTAGTAGCTTCATTTAATTTGCGGAAATCAATTACCATTCTATAACCTGTAACAATTCTTTGTGGGATCAATTCATCTTTACCATTAGGAATAACAGTAATACCTCCCTTCTTAGGGACACAATGGACAGGGCTTACCCACTGACTATCAGCAACGGGATAAATTATACCTGCCTCCAGAAGCTTTAGTATTTCTTTTCTGACCACTTATTTCATCTTAGGATTTAACCGCTGTTGGTGATCAATAACCGGTTTCATGTCTTTCTCCAATTTTATTTTGTGCTGGCATAGAGTGGGACTAATGCCCTTAAGATCATCAAGAGTATATCCAATAGCAGCATGGTGCTTCTTCAGAGTTTTCAATAATTTCTTTTCTTCATGCTGTGAAAGGTTAGCACTAATAATAACAGGATATATCTCTTTCTCACCAAGATAAGCATATTTAAGAGTATCAGTTAAAGGTTTAAGCTCAAACACGGGATCACCCTTGGGTGGAGGAGGATCCCTACGATTTCAACAGGCAAGTTGTGTTTCAAAATAGGTCCTTGTTCAAAAATACTTCATCTATTTCCCTTCTTTCATTCATAAACATATCATTTTCATGGTCTAGCAAATATTGTTCTAAAGGATCATTAGGAGGCACGGCAATAGAAACAAGACCAATAATTTCATCTTTACTAGGCAATTCTTTATCATGGGGTTGTCTATGAAATTTAGCAAAATTAAACTCATGAGACATATCCCCCAAACCAATAGTAACAACATCATTTTTGCAATCTATCCTAGCATTAACAATATTCAAGAAGGGTCTACCAAATATAATGGGACAAAAGTTATCTTGTGGGGAACCAAGAACAAGAAAATCAGCAGGATATTTAACTTTCCCACACAAGACTTCAACATCTCTAACAATCCCAACTGGTGAAATAGTGTCTCTATTGGCAAGTCTAATTGTAACATCAATCTCTTCTATCTCAGCACGTGCAATATCATGCATAATTTCTTTGTATAAGGAATGAGGTATTGCACTTGCACTAGCACTCATATCACACAAGCCATGATAGCAATGATCTCCTATTTTAACAGAAATAATAGGCATGCCTACAACATGTCTATGCTTATTTTTAGTATCAGGTCTAGTAATTCTAGCAGCTTCATCACAGAAGTAAATAACATGCCCATCAATATTATCGGCCAAGAGATCTTTAACCATAGCAATACTAGGTTCAACTTTAATTTGCTCGGGGGTGTAGGTGTTCTAGTATTACTCTTACGAACAACAGTTGAAGCTTTAGCATGATCCTTTATTCTAATAGGAAAAGGTGGTTTCTCAATATAAGCAGTGGGAACAACAGGATCAACATTATAAGTGATAGTCTTTTCTTTGAACTTTAATAGGTGCAACTACTTCTACTTCAATGGGAGGATTGTATTTAAACCACTTCTCCTTAGGGAGATTAACATGAGTAGCAAAGGATTCAGAAAAAGAAGCTACTATCTCAGAGTCAAAGTCCATATTTAGTGATAAATTCACGGAAAACATCGGTATCCATAAAAGATTTAACACAATTAAACTTAGGTGTTATACCTGACTCCTTACCTTCGCCGAGGTCCCAATCTTCAGAGCTGCGTTTAATTCTTTCTAATAAATCTCATTTGAATTCAATAGTCTTCATCATAAAAGATCCAGTACAAGAAGTATCGAGCATGGAGCGATTATTGAGAGAAAGACGAGCATAAATTTTTTGAATAATAATTTCTCTTGAGAGCTCATGATTGGGGCATGAATATATCATTGACTTAAGCCTCCCCCAAGCTTGAGCGATGCTTTCTCCTTCGCAAGGCCAAAAATTATATATATAATTACGATCAGGATGAACAAAATGCATAGGATAAAACTTCTGATGAAATTTCAATTTCAATCGGTTGTAGTTCCGTGATCCCATATCATCACATAGCCTAAACCATGTCAATGCCTTTCCTTTCAAAGATAAAGGGAAGACCTTCTTCTTGATAACATCCTCGGGCATACCTGCAAGCTTAAATAATCCACAAACTTCATCCACATAGATTATGTGCAAATCGGATGTTCCATCACCTGTGAAAGGATTAGCTAGCAGTTTCTCTATCATACCTGAAGGAATTTCAAAGTAAACATTTTCAGTAGGTTCAGTAGGTTGAGGAGCAACTCTTTGCTCTACTGGTCGGGGTGAAGATACCCCGAACAAGCCCCTCAAAGGATTATATTCCATAGTAACAAATGACAGTAAATTTCAGCACACTATATAAATTTTTCCTTACCAAATTCCACTCACCAAAGGAGCTTCACTCCCCGGCAACGGCGCCAGAAAAGAGTCTTGATGACCCACAAGTATAGGGGATCTATTTTAGTCCTTTCGATAAGTAAGAGTGTCGAACCCAACGAGGAGAAGAAGGAAATGATAAGCAGTTTTCAGTAAGGTATTCTCTGGAAGCACTGAAATTATCGGTAACAGATAGTTTGTGATAAGGTAATTTGTAACGGGTAACAAGTAATGAAAGTAAATAAGGTGAAGCAAGATGGCCCAATCCTTTTTGTAGCAAAGGACAAGCCTGGACAAACTCTTATATAAAGGAAAGCGCTCCCGAGGACACAAGGGAATTATCGTCAAGCTAGTTTTCATCACGTTCATATGATTCGCGTTCGGTACTTTGATCATTTGACATGTATGTGGACCAGTGCTTGGGTGCTGCCCTTCCTTGGAAAAGCATCCCACTTATGATTAACCCCTCTTGCAAGCATCCGCAACTACAGAAGAAGTATTAAGGTAAACCTAACCATAGCATGAAACATATGGATCCAAATCAGCCCCTTACGAAGCAACTCATAAACTAGGGTTTAAGCTTTTGTCACTCTAGCAACCCATCATCTACTTATTACTTCTCAATGCCTTTCCCTAGGCCCAAACAATGGTGAAGTGTCATGTAGTCGACGTTCACATGACATCACTAGAGGAGAGACAACATACATCTCATCAAAATATCGAACGAATACCAAATTCACATGACTACTTATAGCAAGACTTCTCCCATGTCCTCAGGAACAAATGTAACTACTCATAAATCATATTCATGTTCATAATCAGAGGGGTATTAATATGCATAAAGGATCTAAACATATGATCTTCCACCGAATAAACCAACTAGCATCAACTACAAAGAGTAATCAACACTACTAGCAACCCACAAGTACCAATCTGAGACTTTGGGACAAAGAGTTGATACAAGAGATGAACTAGGGTTTGAGATGAGATGGTTCTGGTGAAGATGTTGATGGAGATTGACCCCCTCCCGATGAGAGAATTGATGATGATGATTTCCCTCTCCCGGAGGGAAGTTTCCCCGGCAGAACAGCTCCGTCGAAGCCCTAGATTGGTTCCGCCAAGGTTCCGCCTCGTGGTAGCGGAGTTTCGTCCCATGAGCTAGCTTATGATTTTCCAGGGGAAAAGACCTCACATAGTAGAAGATGGGCACCGGAGGCCTGCCAGTGGGCCCCCGAGGCAGGGGCGCGCCCAGGGGGTAGGGCGCGCCCCCACCCTCGCGGATGGTAGGTGACCCCCCTCTGGTACTTCCTTCGCCCAATATTTTATATATATTCTGAAACGTGCTCCTGTGAAGTTTCAGGACTTTTGAAGTTGTGTAGAATAGGTCTCTAATATTTGCTCTTTTTCCAGCTCAAAATTCTAGCTGCCGGCATTCCTCATCTTCGTGTAAACCTTGTAAAATAAAAGAGAATAGACATAAGTATTGTGACATAATGTATAATAACAGTCCATAATGCAATAAATATCGATATAAAAGCATGATGCAAAATGGACGTATCAGTAACTACTTTGTACCGTTTCGTAATTTGAATGAAAAAAATCTCAAAATAAATAAATAAATAATAAATGACAGTATAGTCCTTTTATAAAATATACGCGACGAGAATTAAACATAAGACCTCCAGTTTTCAAGCAAATGAGCAGAACCACTAGGTCGAGCGAGCTGTCTTGGCTAATGAACAACGTGGAATTTTAAGAGCTATGTGGAACGACGTGTCGGGGGAGCAACACGTCTCGTCTCCTTCAAGAGCAGTCTATGTGCGAGTTGGGCTATTTATGCGAGTTCATCTCATACAACTTGCTTTTGTTTTTGTTCTCTACGAAGCTGGCCTATGTGGGCTTCTTTTTTGGAGGGCGCCCCTATATCTCGCATTCAGCGAGTCTAGGTTCCGACTCGCTGAAGTGGCGACCAAGATGGACCCACCCACACTTGCGGGAGGCTAGAACCTCTTTTTCTGGGTTTTTTACATTTGCTGTTTTTGTTTTTTGTTTTATTTTTGTACTTATGTTTATACTTTCAAATATTCTAAATATATAGATTACAAAAAACCCCTCGACAAAAAGACATTTAAAAAATGTTGAACAAGTATTTGAAAAATATTAATCAAGCATTCAAAAAATGTTGAATGTGTATTTAAAAATTGTTGATCATGTATATAACAATGTTTCAAACAAAATTTTAAATTATTTAACAAGTATCTGAAAATAGTTAATCAAGCATTTGGGAAATGTTAGATGTGTATACAAAAAAATGCTGGTCATGTATTAAAAGAATGATGAATTCTTTTGATTATGTATATAAAATGTTAGTCAAGAATTAAAAAAATGTTGAACAAGTGTTTGAATAATGTTAATCAAGCGTTTAGAAAATGTTAAATGTGTATAGAAAAAATGTGGACCATGTATTAAAAAACATTAATCTTTTTTTGTTGAAAACTATCAATCATGCATTTTAAAAAATGTATACAAATTTTTGGCAATGCATAAAAAAGATGTCAATCTTGTATATGAAAAATGTTAATGATGTGTATAGAAATAATGTTGACCATATATTAAAAATGTTAAATTTGTATTGGAAAAATGTTAAACATGTATTAGAATAATGTTTTTGACATATACAAAAATGTAGAATGAAAATCAAAAGAAACAAAGAAAACCACAAAAAACTGAAAACCGAAATAGAATCAAAATAAACCAAAGACAAAATATAATGAAAAAATAAAACCAGAGAAACAAATGCAAAAATAATGATTTAAAAAACTAGAGAAGAAAAAAAAAGAAACATATTGGCTACCAGCGGCGGACTTCTCCCTGGAGGTACTAGGATCGATCCCCGCGCGTGCTCTTTTTTCTCCTCTTTTTGTTTTTAAAGCGCGCTGATGGGTCAGCCCAGTTGCTAGCACGAGAGGGATTCCCTTCTGTGAGAGCAGCTTCCATCTTCTAAATGCGAGATATAGCTCCCACTCTCTTTTTTCTTACCCAGGGTGATTGAAGGATGGGAATCGTTGCTAGCTTTGAGGGGTCAGTTCTTTGTAACGGCTTTCTTTTACTTTATTTCTCGTGATTCTTCTGTTTCCGTTTTCTTCTTCTTAGTTTACTATATTTACTAGAACATTTTTCCACATTTCCCCCCTTTTCTATTGTAGTACATCTTTTTGGCTTAATATTGCATTTGTTACCAGATATTGTAAAATTGATTGTTTAGACCTTCACTATTTTTTGTTTATCTCTTCCATTTTTTCAATTTTCTATATTTTTTTGACTTCGTCATTTCATTTTATTTTTACTCCTCATTTTTCTAAATCTTATATGTGTCATGTGTTTTTGTTTACCCTTTTATTCTAATGACAGAAAAACCCAAGCCTCCCTTTTGGTTCAAATGTTTTCTCCATGAGTTTTTAGTCAACAGAATTTGTATGACCAATTTTTTAAGTCGGGCCATAACTGCAAGGTCTCAAATGGGGCCGTAATTGTAAAATTTCAAGTTGGGTTGAAACTATATGTTTTTAATTGGGTTTGTAACTGTGAGGTTTAAAAAAATGGTCACAAGTGCATGTATTCAAATAGGGTCATGACTGCAATTTTTTAAATGTGTTTGCAACCGCAAGTTTTGAAGTCAGGTCGCAACTGAAAGTTCTCAAGTCGTGTCACAACTGCAAGTTTACAAGTGAGGGCGCAACTACAAATTCCAATTGACCTCAAACTTCACGGAACTTGTTTTTGGACCAGAAGAAGCCCGCGGAGTATCGGAGATGGACCATGAGAGTCCGGGACTGCCCACGAGGGTGGGGGGCGCGCCCACTCCCCTAGACGCGCCCTCCTGCCTCGTGGACAGCCCGGAGATCCACCAATGTACTTCTTCCTCCTATATATACTCATATACCCTAAAAACTTCGGGGCGCATAATAGATTGGGAGTTCCGTCGCCAGAAGCCTCCGTAGCCACCAAAAACCAATCTGGAGCCGTTCCGGCACCCTGCCGGAGGGGGGGAATCCCTCTCCGGTGGCCATCTTCATCATCTCGGCGCTCTCCATGACGAGGAGGGAGTAGTTCACGCTCAGGGCTGAGGGTATGTACCAGTAGCTATGTGTTTGATCTCTCTCTCTCTCTCTCGTGTTCTTGAGGTGATACGATCTTGACTCTCCGGTAGAAAATCGGGGCACTCTTTAAAGTTCTTTGTGTTGGTTGAATAGATGAATCTGAGATTATGTGACGCATATCATATAATCATACCCATGGATACTTGAGGTGACATTGGAGTATCTAGGTGACATTATGGTTTTGGTTGATTTGTGTCTTAAGGTGTTATTCTAGTACGAACTCTATGATAGATTGAACGGAAAGAATAGCTTCATGTTATTTTACTACGGACTCTTGAATAGATCGATCAGAAAGAATAACTTTGAGGTGGTTTCGTACCCTACCATAATCTCTTCGTTTGTTCTCCGCTATTAGTGACTTTGGAGTGACTCTTTGTTGCATGTTGAGGGATAGTTATATGATCCAATTATGTTATTATTGTTGAGAGAACTTGCACTAGTGAAAGTATGAACCCTAGGCCTTATTTCCTATCAATGCAATACCGTTTGTGCTCACTTTTATCATTAGTTACCTTGCTATTTTTATATTTTCAGATTATAAAAACCTTTATCTACCATTCATATTGCACTTGTATCACCATCTCTTTGCCAAACTAGTGCACCTATACAATTTACCATTGTATTGGGTGTGTTGGGGACACAAGATACACTTTGTTATTTGGTTGCAGGGTTGCTTGAGAGATACCATCTTCATCCTACGCCTCCCACAGATTGATAAACCTTAGGTCATCCACTTGAGGGAAATTTGCTACTGTCCTACAAACCTTTGCACTTGGAGGCCCAACAACGTCTACAAGAAGAAGGTTGTGTAGTAGACATCAAGCTCTTTTCTGGCGCCGTTGCCGGGGAGGTTAGCGCTTAAAGGTATATCTTTAGATCTTGCAATCGAATCTTTTTGTTTCTTGTTTTAGCACTAGTTTAGTTTATAAAAGAAAACTACAAAAAAATGGAATTGAGTTTGTCTCATACGCTTCATCTTTTTAATATCTTTCGTGAGTATGATGGAAAGGAAAATTGTGCCAAAGTGTTAGAAGAAGAATGCATTAAAATGTTTGGCACTAAATCTTTGAATGATGAGCATGATTGCAATGTTGTCAGTATGAACTCTTGGAATATATGTAGTACTAATGATGATTGCACTAGTTATGATGAAAATGTCTCCTATAAACATGTCAATTTTTGTGGAGTGCATTGGGTTTGCAAGTACACACCAAATAGGGAAGATAGACATTGCAAGAGGCATAAGTACTTAGAAACTAAATGGTTGCAAGAAAGGCTAGATGTTTGTGCTAAAAATTTAAATTTTCTTAGCCGTACTTGTGAACTTTGCAATGAACGTGGTCATTTAACCATCCGATGCAAATTATTTCATGATCTAATCATTTCCAAAAATGGTGATGACTTGATTTCCCTTGCACATCATAATGAACTTAGTTTGCTTATGGGTTATGAAGAAATGAAACGTATAACTAACTATCTTCCAGTATTTGCCCGTGATAAACTTCTTGATTTTGATCTAGAGGAAATTTATATGTATTGTGCGGTGAATTGTATTGAAAATCCTTATATTGCCAATTACATAAAGAAAAGAAAAAAAATAGAAGATCAAGAGAATACTGATGAAAGGGAAGAGACTTCCCAATATCCTCCTATTATTTCTTATGATGAATCAGGTAATGAGGAGGAGCCTTCTATTCAACCAATCTCATTAATAAGGAGTTCCAAAAAGAGGGTTGAACCCACACATGATGTGAAGAAGAAAAAGAAAATATGGAGAAGCAAAGGTCGAAAGGTATCTCTCCCAAATAAAGTTGCTCCTATTACTCATTGTGATGATGATAATTGCTATACTATTGGTGCTATCCATACTATTAATGATGAGAGTGATTATGCTTATGATATGAAAAGGCCCAAGCTTGGGGATGCTGTGTTTGATGAGAATGACATGTTTGAGAATATATTTGCTGCAATTAATGTTTGTCCCAAGCATGGGAATGCTACGTTTAATGGAGATGATATTTTTAGTCCCCCAGGTTTTGATGAGCAAATTTATTATGATGATAGCATGCCTCCTATTTATGATGACTATTGCGATGACACTTATGCTATAAAGAGTAGTGATGATTATATTTATAAAACTTATCATGATTATGATTACCCCTTTTCTGAACATTACTCTTTTAATGTGGAAAAAATTTATAGTATTCGAGTCTCTTATGATACTCCCACTATTCCGAATGAGAAGAATTTTGCTTATGTGGAGAGTAGTAAATTTTCTATGCTTGTAGATCATGAAAAGAATGCTTTAGGTGCTGGTTATATTGTTGAATTCATGCATGATGCTACTGAAAATTATTATAAGGGAGGAATATATGCTTGTAGGAATTGCAATAATATCAAGTTCCCTCTCTATGTGCCTAAAGTTTTAAAGTTATGTATGTTTTGCCTTCCTATGCTAGTTGATTATTGCTCCCGTAAGTTGTTTGCCCACAAAATCCCTATGCATAGGAAGTGGGTTAGACTTAAATGTGCTAGACATATTCTTCAAGATGCCCTATTTATGTTACAATTCTTATCTTTTATGTGAGCATTATTGAAATCATCATGCCTAGCGAGGGACATTAAACGATAGCGCTTGTTGGGAGGCAACCCAATTTTATTTTAGCTCCTTGCTTTTTGTTCCTGTTTAGTAATAAATTAATCATCTATCATCTGTTATGATTGTGTTTTTTTTATGTTTTAATTAGTGTTTGTGCCAAGTAAAGCCTTTAGGATCTTCTTGGGTGATTGTTATTTGATCTTGCTGTAAAAAACAGAAAGTATGCGCTCACGAGAATAATTTTCATTTTTTACCAGAGAGCGATAAAATACCAATTCCACATGCAGTATATTAATAAACAAATTGCCTAGGATTTCCTAATTTCTCATGAGTTTTGGAGTTACAGAAGTATTCGGATCCTGCAGATTACTACAGACTGTTATGTTTTTGACAAATTCTGTTTTCTATGTGTTGTTTGCTTATTTTGATGAATCTATGAGTAGTATCGGAGGGTATGAACCATAGAGAAGTTGGAATACAGTAGATATTACACCAATATGAATTCAGAATGAGTTCACAATAGTACCTAAGTGGTGATTTATTTTCTTATACTAACGAAGCTTACGAGTTTTCTGTTAAGTTTTGTGTTGTGAAGTTTTCAAATTTTGGGTAAAGATTCGATGGACTATGGAATAAGGAGTGGCAAGAGCCTAATCTTGGGGATGCCCAAGGCACTCCAAGGTAATATTCAAGGACAACCAAAAGCCTAAGCTTGGAGATGCCCCGGAAGGCATCCCCTCTTTCGTCTTCGTTCATCGGTAGCTTTACTTGGAGCTATATTTTTATTCGCCACATGATATGTGTTTTCCTTGGAGCGTCATTTTATTTTATTTTGTTTTGCCTGGTGTTTGAATAAAATACCAAGATCTTAAATTCTTAAATGTAAGAGAGTCTTCACATAGTTGCATAATTATTCGACTACTCATTGATCTTCACTTATATCTTTCGAAGTAGTTTGTCATTTGCTCTAGTGCTTCACTTATATCTTTTTAGAGCACGGTGGTGGTTTTATTTTATAGAAATAGATGAACTATCATGCTTCACTTATATTATTTGAGAGTCCTAAACATCATGGTAATTTGCTTTGGTTATGAATTTAGTCCTAATATGATGGGCATCCAAGAGGGATATAATAAAAACTTTCATATAAAGTGCATTGAATACTATGAGAAGTTAGATACTTGATGATTGTTTTGAGATATGGAGATGGTAATATTAGAGTCATGCTAGTGAGTAGTTGTGAATTTGAGAGATACTTGTGTTAAAGTTTGTGATCCCCGTAGCATGCACGTATGGTGAACCGTTATGTGATGAAGTTGGAGCATTATTTATTTATTGATTGTCTTCCTTATGAGTGGCGGCCAGGGACGAGCGATGGTCTTTTCCTACTAATCTATCCCCCTAGGAGCATGCGTGTATTACTTTGTTTTGATAACTAATATATTTTTGCAATAAATATGTGAGTTCTTTATGACTAATGTTGAGTCCATGGATTATACGCACTCTCACCCTTCCACCATTGCTAGCCTCTCTAGTACCGCGCAACTTTCGCCGGTACCATAAACCCACCATATATCTTCCTCAAATCAGCCACCATACCTACCTATTATGGCATTTCCATAGCCATTCCGAGATATATTGCCATGCAACTCTCCACCGTTCTGTTTATTATGACACGCTCCATCATTGTCATATTGTTATGCATGATCATGTAGTTGACATCGTATTTGTGGCAAAGCCACCGTTCATAATTCTTTCATACATGTCACTCATGAGTCATTGCACATCCCGGTACACCGCCGGAGGCATTCATATAGAGTCATATCTTGTTCTAAGTATCGAGTTGTAATTGTTGAGTTGTAAGTAAATAAAAATGTGATGATCATCATTTTTAGAGCATTGTCCCAAGTGAGGAAAGGATGATGGAGACTATGATTCCCCCACAAGTTGGGATGAGACTCCAGACTAAAAAAAGAGGCCATAAAAAAGAGAGATAAAAGGCCCGAATAAAAAAATGAGAGAAAAAGAGAGAAGGGGCAATGCTACTATCCTTTTACCACACTTGTGCTTCAAAGTAGCACCATGATCTTCATGATAGAGAGTCTCCTATGTTGTCATTTTCATATACTAGTGGGGATTTTTCATTATAGAAATTGGCTTGTATATTCCAATGATGGGCTTCCTCAAAATGCCCTAGGTCTTCGTGAGCAAGCAAGTTGGATGCACACCCACTTAGTTCTTTTTGTTGAGCTTTCATATACTTATAGCTCTAGTGCATCCGTTGCATGGCAATCCCTACTCACTCACATTGATATCTATTGATGAGCATCTCCATAGCCCATTGATACGCCTAGTTGATGTGAGACTATTTTCTCCCTTTTTGTCTTCACAACCACCCTTCTATTCCACATATAGTAATATGTCCATGGCTCACGCTCATGTATTGCGTGAAGATTGAAAAAGTTTGAGAACATCAAAAGTATGAAACAATTGCTTGGTTTGTCATCGGGTTGTGCATGATTTAAATATTTTGTGTGGTGAAAATGGAGCTTAGCCAGACTATATGGTTTTGTAGGGATAACTTTCTTTGGCCAAGATATTTTGAGAAGACATGATTGCTTTATTAGTATGCTTGAAGTATTATTATTTTTATGTCAATATTAAACTTTTGTCTTGAATCTTATGGATCTGAATATTCTTACCACAATAAAGAATTACATGGATAAATATGTTAGGTAGCATTCCACATCAAAAATTCTATTTTTATCATTTACCTACTCGAGGACGAGCAAGAATTAAGCTTGGGGATGCTGATACGTCTCCAACGTATCTATAATTTTTTATTGTTCCATGCTATTATATTATCTGTTTTGGATGTTTATGGGCTTTATTTTACACTTTTATATTATTTTTGGGACTAACCTATTAACCCAGAGCCTAGTACCAGTTTCTATTTTTTCCTTGTTTTAGAGTATCACAGAAAAGGAAAATCAAATAGAGTCCAATTGACCTGAAACTTCACGGAACCTATTTTTGGACCAGAAGAAGTCCACGGAGTATCGGAGATGGACCAGGAGAGTCCCGGGGTGCCCACGAGGGTGGGGGGGGGCGCCCACCCCCCCTGGGCGCCCCCTGCCTCGTGGACAGCCCAAAGATCCACCGACGTACTTCTTCCTTCTATATATACCCATATACCCTAAAAACTTCGGGGCGCAGAATAGATCGGGAGTTCCGCCGCTAGAAGCCTCCGTAGCCACCAAAAACCAATCTAGAGTCGTTCCGGCACCCTGCCGGAGGGGGGAAATCCCTCTCCAATGGCCACCTTCATCATCCCGACGCTCTCCATGATGAGGAGGGAGTAGTTCATGCTCGGGGCTGAGGGTATGTACCAGTAGCTATGTGTTTGATCTCTCTCTCTCTCTCTCGTGTTCTTGAGGTGATACGATCTTGATGTATCGCGAGCTTTGCTATTATAGTTGGATCTTATGATGTTTCTCCCCCTATACTCTCTTGTAATGGATTGAGTTTTCCCTTTGAAGTTATCTTATCGGGTTGATTCTTTAAGGATTTGAGAACACTTGATGTATGTCTTGCGTGGGATACCCGTGGTGACAATGATTCTATTAATCCACTTGATGTATGTTTTGGTGATCAACTTGCGGGTTCCGCCCATGAACCTATGCATATGGGTTGGCACATGTTTTCATCTTGACTCTCCGGTAGAAAATTGGGGCACTCTTTGAAGTTCTTTGTGTTGGTTGAATAGATGAATCTGAGATTGTGTGACACATATCGTATAATCATACCCACGGATACTTGAGGTGACATTGGAGTATCTAGGTGACATTAGGGTTTTGGTTGATTTGTGTCTTAAGGTGTTATTCTAGTACAAACTCTATGATAGATTGAACGGAAAGAATAGCTTCATGTTATTTTACTACGGACTCTTGAATAGATCGATCAGAAAGGATAACTTTGAGGTGGTTTCGTACCCTACCATAATCTCTTCGTTTGTTCTCCGCTATTAGTAACTTTGGAGTGACAGTTATATGATCCAATTATGTTATTATTGTTGAGAGAACTTGCACTAGTGAAAGTATGAACCCTAGGCCTTATTTCCTTGCATTGCAATACCGTTTGTGCTCACTTTTATCATTAGTTACCTTGCTGTTTTTATATTTTCAGATTACAAAAACCTTTATCTACCATCCATATTGCACTTGTATCACCATCTCTTCGCCGAACTAGTGCACCTATACAATTTACCATTGTATTAGGTGTGTTGGGGACACAAGAGACTCTTTGTTATTTGGTTGCAGGGTTGCTTGAGAGAGACCATCTTCATCCTACGCCTCCCATGGATTGGTAAACCTTAGGTCATCCACTTGAGAGAAATTTGCTACTGTCCTACAAACCTCTGCACTTGGAGGCCCAACAACGTCTGCAAGAAGAAGGTTGTGTAGTATACATCCATGTGCATCTATGTCAGGCTTCAATCTGACACCCTATGCAAGTTACAACACATCCGGCCACTTATCGACTTTTTGTGACCTAGAAAATTCCAAAAAATGTAAAATTTATCAAAAACCAGAACAATTTGGAATGGTACCTTGAATCGGTTATACAAGGCTTTGGGAAAAAATTAGGGACATTTTAAGGATGTCAAAAACAACATGCTCTTAGGCGAATCCTTCTTGCCTACCTGAACACCCTTTGATAAACATGGTGTTTTATGGACATCCTTAAAATGATCCAAACATTTGCCACGAGGTGGGCATGCCCATGTTAGGCATGCATGCCAGGTTTGAACGACTTCCAACATTGTATGCAGTTGCTCCGACCATTTATCGGTCTTTTTTAACCGAGGAAATTTCAGAAAATGCAGAACTTGTTGAAAACCCAAGAAACTTGGTATGATGCCTTCAATTGTCCATACATGTCATGATATTTTTTGGTGCCATTTGACGGATGTAAAAAAAACATGCTCTCGAACGGAGCCTTCTTGCCTACCCGAACACCTTATGTTGAACATGGTGTATTTTTGGAAATCATTGAAATGACGCTAAATTTTGCCACCAGGTGGGCATGTCCATAGTAGGCATTATTGACAGGTCTGAATGGATTCCGACACAGTATGCACGTCGTGAAATGTCCAAACAATTTATAGGCCTTCTTTTCACCGAGAAAATTATAGAAATTGCAAAACCTGTCGAAAGCCCAAACAGCTTGGCCTGGTGCCTTGAATTCATCATACAAGGCCATTAAAAAATAGGGTCATTTCAAAGATATTGAGAAACAACTTGCTCACATACGAATTCTTCTGGCCTACATGAACACCCTTCGATGAACATGGTCTATTTTTGGACATCCTTGAAATAACTCAAGCATGTGGGCATGCCCATGGTAGGCATCCATGCCAGTTTTGAACAAATTTTTACATCGTATGCAAGTTACGACACGTCCAACCATTAATCGACCTTTTCTGACTAAGAAAAGTCCAGAAAATGCAAACTTTGTCGAATACCAAAATAACTTGGCATGGTGCCTTGAATTGATCATACAAGCCAAATAAAAGTGGGGTCATTTACGAATGTCTAGAAACAACATGCTCTCAAACAGAGCCTTCGAGCCTACCCAGACACCCTACGTTGAACATGATATATTTTTTAACATTCTCAAAATGACCCCAATTTTTGCCAACAGGTAGGCAGCCCATGCTAGACATCCATGCCAGGTTTGAAGGGAAAATGTATTTGAAATCATATTTAAACATGTACATATAGCTGTTATTTTAAGTTTTTAACATAACTAATAAATACAAAGGGATAAAAGTGATACAGTTAATGCTTTTTTGTAGTGACCCGACTTCAGACGGTCAAGTCTCTGTGCTTAAGTGTCATCCCTGGATCGGTATGCTGACACACACAGTACTCGATGATTTATAACAGAGGTAAATCACATGTAAAAGTAACGTAAAAACTATTACCTCAATCCAAAATAGCGGAAGTAACAAGGTTGTGTCCCATCAACACCAACGGCAAAGTTGAGTGTAGAAATCGTAACCCTAACGTATCACTTACTCGTCGTAAGATAATCCTGCAACATGAGACGTTGCAGCCACAAAGGGTCAGTACATTGAATGTACTGACAAATTCACACCATAGAGAATGATAAACAATGGCTATCACTACATGCATATATGGCTGGTGGAAAAGCTCTATGGTTAAATGGTTTTTACGAAAAGCCAATTTTTCCCTACTGCAAAGGAATAAATTTTATTTAACTATCATGGTGGTTGTTAAACATTGAGAGTGTAGACACCCTCTCAATCCCAATTAAGTATCATCATTAAAACCCAACAAAATTAATTAAAGTCACATGATGAGACTCACATGATAATCCAAGTACTAGATACTCAAGACATCCATAACCGGGGACACGGCTAATCATGATTAGTTTATACACTCTGCAGAGGTTTGCGCACTTTTCCCCACAAGACTCGATCTCCTCCGTTGGATTTCTCGCACTACATGGTGTTTGAGAAACGGATGACCCCGAGACATAGTCTTTCAGAAGCGTTTGCACCTTACGATGGGTAGACCGTACCACCTACTACCCCTATATCTGCTAGTCTACCACTGTAAGAGTTCACACGACTTAATCAACTATGCTAGAGCCCATAATAGCTTGTGGCTGCACACAAAAGTTTCTAGTATGAATAATCTCATGATCCCTTTGAGCCTGGGTGGCGGTCCATAAAAAAATAGGCAATCACTGGAATACCCAGGTGCCTAAACAGGCAATCGCTGGAATACACAGGTGCCTCAATCCACCCAGATGTGTGTTAAAGTTGCCACCTTAAGTAAACTATTAATTAACAATCTCACATCTGTCATGAATACTCTCAAACCCAAACCACGTCTACGCATAACATAGCAGTATAAGCATAACGTAATAGTAACTCCCAAGGTTTGAATGCAGGGCAATAGGTTCCTACCTCATCAACTACTTCCCAATACCCACATGTTATCAATGCTACTCATGCAATGTTTGAGGGTTGAAACTAATGTATAAAACCTGGGTATGAAAAGGGATATGATCACGGTGTGAACTTGCCTGTACTGTTGATGAAGATGATTCGCACTCAAAACTCTTGATAGTTCTACTCGTCACACTCCGTTCAATCTATCATGAGCAAGCAATAGTAACTACACATAAGCAATCACTCAGAAGATCGGGAAGAACGAAGGAGACAGTTCGGAAAACATCAAAACCAAGCAAATAACTCTTGCAACATAAAACAATTTCTAACAGTACCAAAATTATGTGAATTTGGCCTTATCAGAAAGTTTAGGTCAAGAGCTTCGATTTGCAAAAAGAATCAACTAAATCGGAGTTACGAAACTCAGGTTATGTTCAAAAGAAGTTTGAATATGAATCTGAACAAATTTCGAAATTTGAAAATTTCAACCAGTTGATGTGACAGGTTCACTGGATAGGTGAAAACAAGACGAAGCTATAGGCGCTAGTTTCATCTAATTTGGATAAACAAGTGAAAAGTTATGGCTATTTGAAAAATCAGGGCCAAGCTGTTTTACGAAAGAAAAATAGCTACGGTTAATGTCTAACGTATAAATACATAGATTAATTGATAATCTAATTATTCTATCGTATTAGTCTAAAAGTAATAAACTACGGAAGTATAAGAAGAAGAAAAAAAACAAAGAAAGATACATTTATAAGGCAGAGAAAAGACAACTTTAAAGAGAGGAGACAATTTCCACAAGTCGCGCCGGAGAGAAGAAAAATAGTTTTCTTAAATGAATCTAGTCAAACCAAAATATTGATTTAACCCGAATCAGATGATTTTTGAAGGCTCTATGGGTCTATACTTATTGATGAAAAAGAAGCTTAAAGGTTAAAGGCTAGGCAATATGAGACTAAATGTAGATGAAAAGAAAAGAAACAGAGAAGAAAAGAGGCGGCTCGCATGGGCCTAAAGGCCTTCGGCCGGCCGCGCGCACGCTGCGGCTGCAATTTTTTTATTTTTATTTTTTAAACAAAATTCGGCCTAAGAAAAAAAAATGAAAAGGCTGGTTGGGTCTGGCCCATGTAAGAGAGAAGAAAAACTAAAATGATGGGACACCCGATGCCACTATGCAGCGCACGTGGGCGACAAATAATTATGACCGCACGTACAATTTTTTTAAAATAGAAACAGAAAGGGAAACTGAATAACGAAAATAAAATAAAAATTTTATATAGACATATTATATATCAAAATTTTCAGAAAAGGATTTTCTACAACATGGACATTTTCTTCAAGTCATATAAAATAGAAACAAAGTTCAAATAATTCAAAGAGTGCTACTGCCCTACTAAAATCCAATAAACATCATTTTTTAAAAGACTATGATATTTGGCACATGTGTGTCATATAAGCAAAACTGTCACACCTCTATTTCTTTCACTTTAAAGTACCACATGATCCCTCTTCCTTCGACCCCACTTTCTCTCGAACGACCCTACAGGCTCGCCCGAGAAACCCGCTTCTCTCGCAAATCTCGCGCGCCCACCCCTGAGAAAATTGCCACTTCTTCACGTCTACCACATGATAAAAAAATATTACGCATGTGGGATTCAAGCCCACACCTCCTTGGCACCAAAACGTGCCACCACAACAACCTCACTCTTGGGTATTTGTTGCTCAAACTAAAGAAACTAATCGTTTTGATCCCTTTTTTTACAATTGTGTTACTAAAAAAAGCACAGAAAATTACCACGATTTTTCCCTCAGGACAAAGTTACCATAGTATTCGCATGCAAGTTATCAGGCATGTGTTTGCGTAAGTTACCGTGCTATTTACATAGAACTTACCAGGTAATATGTTTCAACAACTACACCCCTTTCAAAGTTAGCACTATGTTATAAGGTCTTCGATGTGTAAAATACCGTGGTACTTACACATAAGTTATCAGGATATGTGTACATCAACCTCGTCCCTGGTCAAAGTTACCATGGGGAATTGTACATGAGTTACCGGGTCTATAGTTTGTATATTATCATGGTACTTACACCTAAAAATCTGGGTGTGTTTCGGTAACTTTTTCCATAGGTCAAAAATTACCACGATGTTTTTGCGTAACTTATCACGCCTATAGCGGGTCAAAGTGGGCTGTTTTTCTTGGCCAACCCATGAGCACGTGTGCCTCCTCATGACACTAAACATTATGTGGTTTTTCAGTGGCACATCATGTGTTGTGTTCATCTAAGTGGCCCCACGAGGCGAGTGTATATTTTTAACAACTTGTTTTTCTTTGGTAAAAAGTTACCATCATGTTTATATTGTAAGTTATCATTTATGCGGTGCTTATATTATCATGTTATTCACATAAAAATTATCGGGGATGTTTTGAACAACTTTTCCCCGGGACAAAAGGTTATCATGGTGATTCTAGGTAACCTGTCAAGCCCGCAGTGCTTAAAATATCATGCTATTTAGACAAAATTTATCAGGGGTATGTTTAAGCAAAATCCCCCCCCCCCCCATGGGTCAAAAACTTATCATGGTGTTTAGTTATCACAGTGCATATGTTTTCATGCTATTTATACATAAAAATATCAGAGGAGAGAGGTATAGTACCGTGCTATTTACACAGAATATACTGGAGTATCTTAAAAAAAACTTCCCTATGGTCAAAGTTACCATGGTGTTTCTACCACAGTTATCAGATGTGTGCTACGTATATTACCATCTATTTACACATAAATTATCTGGTATCTTTTCACATTTTTCTTCTCCAATGGTTAAAGTTACCACGATGTTTGTATCTAAATTATCAGGTCTATGGCGTGAATTTTATCGTGCTATTTACAGAAATTACCGGGGCTGGGGTTCAACAAATTTCTTCCCAATGATCAAAGTTACCATGATGCTTTCACCAAAGTTATCACGCCTTCAATGCTTATGACCATGCTACTTACACATAATGTACTGCGTGGTATACAAAAGTTATCATGTTGGTGGTGCATCATTTTATCGTGGTGGTGATGAAGAATTTACCGTGAGTAAAGTTTATGTGCCAGGTTTGATAGGTGAAACAAAAGCTTTTCAGTGTTAAAATATTGAAGGAAAAACATGTCAAAAACAATATTTTCCTTAGCTTGTTCAACAATGAGTGTCATATGGGAGATGGTTAGCTCCTTTCGTTGATTACCTGCAGACCAGAGATCAAATCCCAATTCAAGCATTATTTTTGCCCAAAAATCTGGAAGGCGCGTGGGGCCGTAACTGGTGATTGAAAGGAAGGAAATCAGGAGGGCGGGAAAGGAAGGAGATCAGGAGGAAAAGAAGGAGATCTGGAGGACGTGCGGGAAAGGAAGGAGATCGCGAGGCGTGCGGGAAAGGAAGGAGATCACATGGACGTGCGGGAAAGGAAGGAGATCGGGAGGGCGATGCGTGTGGCAGTTTTGCAATCTGCCACGGTTGCCACTTACATATTTTGTTTTTTAAATACCAAAATAAATTCAAATTTATTTCTCTCCAATTTTGTGATATAGGGAATCATGTTACCCTATTTTCCATATATTTTATTTTTGGAGAAAAATAATTTGAATAAAACTCGAATAACCCTAAATTGAAAATAATTTCAAAAGGACTTTGAATTTAATTCATTTAAAACTTCCAACTCATATTTCATATATTTTGAAGAAGTCATATTATCTTCTCTCGTGAAAATCATCGAGTTGCATGAATTTTATGAATTGAAAATATTTCTGAATGAAATTCAAATCTTTTCGAAACTCTTTTCATTTAAATAAATGGAAGAAGTCATGTCATCTTCTCTCCAGGGTTTTATGGTGAAAAGAATTTGAATTCACAGAGATCATAAATGCAAAAATGAAAGTTTGGGAAAGTCCTTTTATTCCCTCTCATTTAACTTTCAAAAAGTTCAAATTCACTCACATTTAGTAAATCAATCAAACAATCAATCAATCAAATCTATCTATTTATTATAACATTCCAAAATTTAGAATTTTGGGATGTTACATTTTTGAAAAAAACATTTAATAAATATTTGAAGGAAAAAATAATTTAAGATCATAATTTAAAGAAGATACTTAAAACTACTATTTGGTATTCCAAACAATATTTCAAAAAAAAAGCAAGTTTCAAAAAGAAGAAAAAATGAATTAACAAAAAAGAGAAGAAAAACGAGAAAATAGAAAAGGAAAATAGGCTTAGGCCTTGGCCCAACTAGGCGATGACATCGCTCCTGCAGGGCAACTGTTGGACCGACCCAAGCGCTCACGGATTTGAAAAAGTTGTTCCACTAAAAAAGTCACCGTTTTCAAAATTGTATAAGAAATTCAAAAATGTTCCCTTTTTACAAAATTTGTCACAAATTCAAAAAAATTGGGGAGTTTCAAATAATATTCTTCAAAAATTGTTTGTATTTTTTAAAATCATGTTTAAAAAATATTCTACACAAATACAAAAAATATTCGGGAAAAATAAAAAAAGATGGTTTCAAATTTTTGTTTGTATTTTTCTCAATTGTTTTGAAATTCCAAATTCCTGTGGCTAGCGACGAGTGGTCAATAGCGGGAGTTACGTGGTTTGATCCCTAGGTTTGTCGCAAGCCCCCCGATGCGAGAAATGGGACGCCCCACTCCACCACAATGAGCACCCGGTTTTGGGAATTATTTTTTCTTTATTTACAGTTTTTTGGTTTGTGTTTTTTTTTCATATTTTTGTTTCTTTTTTCTTCCTCAAGTTTATTTTTGTTTTCGAAAAAATGATAACTTTTTTAAAAAAATCATCACTTGTGGCATCATCAAACTTATCCTCAAGCAAGCAAATATGCTTAATGACAATCGATTTTGAAACACAACATTTTTCTCTCCTATTGCAATGCACGGGCATATGTGCTAATTATAATAATGTATAATGTACATTAAAATCGGATAATCTAGGAAATAGAAAACTTAACCAAACTATGAGCTTCCTTATTTGTCTCTGGTTCATGTGGATAACCTAGCCATAAGTGGTGACTCTGTTTTAAGGAGATAGAAAACTTAACCAAACTATGAGCTTCCTTATTTGTCTGCCTTCCTTCAAAGATGATCACATGCTTCAAAGAGTTGCCGAGTGGCTATGATCTCTCATATGAATTGGTTGTTTCTTCCATAGAGCCATTCTTTACGTCCTCCACCACGCTCTTGCTAACATAACATGAGATGACAATCATATTCAAGTGCAAAACTTGTGCATTTGCTAGAGCTTCTTGGCAGGCTAGCGCCTCTAAACAGACTATCGAGAAGATCTAGCACTGACTCAAGCTTGGGGAGAAGAAGGCCATGCTCAAAGAGAAGAAGATGAAGATCGCAGTGGATGCGGAAGACGCCAAGATCTTAACCTTGAATTTGGAGGCTTTGGATGCCGATGCAGGAATGATCGTGCAAGCCGTCCATTACAAGATGTTGCAGTGGAAGAAAAATGAGTTGGAGGCGGCGGACAAGGATGAGAACTACCGGATTAATATTCTTTTGTGATCAGGTATGTAAAAGCTAAGCATAGTTGCCTCTTTTTGGTTGTGATTGGACATGTGATCCGGTGCTGCTGTGATCCAGCACGCGCTATGGAGCGGACTTTATTTGAATTTTAAATTGTCCTTTACCGACGAACATGTACATTGATAGCTTTAGATGGCCGGCTCCTGCATTATTATGTCTATGAACGGATGTGGGAGAGAAAATTTACATGTCAACGTTGAAGATGCCCTAACACCTAGCTCCAAACGTGATGTTTTATTTTTCAGTTTACTTCGATCAAACAGATCACCCTGCGCTTCTCGAATCAAGTAGCAACGCAACGCCGTCGGGCGCCCGTGCCATACGGTTGTCGCTTGTAAATCACGGTAATTAAGCTCATTTGAGGTTGCGTACGACTGTTCGCCGGCGCGCAGGCTTCTACGGCTGGCGGAAGTGGCGGAAGTGGCCGTGGTGGTCGCCGTCGACGACGTGGTGACCGTCGTGGTGGTGGTCGTCGTGGAGGTGGCCACGGCGGTCGGGCTGGATCCAGCGGCCGTCGGAGGCGCGGACCATGCCCTTGTTCTCGTCCTGGCGCCAGTAGGGTGGCACGCAGTGGTGGTCCTTGAGGAAGTCGGACGCCTTGTTCACCAGCGCCGGGTCGCGCCCGCTCGCCAGCACGAACCGCCCCCCGCTGCCATGGTACCTACAGCAAACCATTCATCGGTCGAATCATATAGTACTAGAAAATTTACATGGCAGTTGATGATTATGTATTTTTCATTAACAACGAAGCAGTACACGAGCGAATCGATCTTATATTGTGATGTTGTATTGTACTGGCGAGTAGTTACACCAACTGCGTCTGACAGTAGTATGATGCTTTTTCACCTCTCGCTTGGCTGTCTTGTCCATGACAGCATGTGGCCCATGAGCATTTCAGGGGTGTTTGGTCTAAGAACTAAACGGGAGGGACTTTTTCTACAAAGACTAAGAAAAGACTTTATTGAATTTTTTTTTTTGATTAGTTCCTGGGACTAGAAAAAGTCTTAAGACTTCTGAAACAAACGCCCTCTCAATAGACCTGATCACTGAATAGGCGTTTCTTTAATACAGCTATATGCATGACAGCATGAGGCCCATGAGTATTTTTCAATGGACCTGATGCATGGTTAAGTCTCGGCATTACGCACAGGTCCTATTGACAAACTCTAAGCATCTATCACACGACCTGGCACCCCTTTAGAAAATGCACATAGAATTTGTCGTGTCGTGCTAGCATGACAAGTTGGTCGTAGACTCGTGGTACGCCAGAGCTGATTAGTTTGGACGTACCGCCAGCTTATACTAATGAAATATACTATACTACTGCAAACACCAGTACGGCGAAACGGGCAAACACCGTGACGTCCGTAACACCTCACGTCAGCCAGGGCATCACGGTGATCAGACGGCGGAGCGCACATCTGCTGCATGCATGACGTTATCAGACGGTGCGGGCTGTCAAAATACGACGTACGCGCCAACGTTCCAGCCACATATTTTCCCACTAGGAAATGTTAGTGTTAGTTGAAACATGTAGGCCAAATTATTGGTGCAAGTCAGTGGTGTATGTCCTTGGCGTCTCCGTGGAGATCAATCAGCCAACTAATCAAGATCATATGATTGTGAATTTGTGATCGCCCATGTACAGCACGGCGTGTGGATGATCTATTTTGATCTGCGTCTGTCCCGCACAGGTGGCTGGAATAATATCGTCTGTCCCGATCCTAACAAGGACCTTAACAAAAAGGAAATGTGCACATGTGTAATGTTATTTTGGTGGGAGATGGCCTCTTGGTATTTGTTCAACCGAGTTGGTTGGCAGCCTACTAGTAGGATTTGTAATGCTTATTTTCTTGCGATCTTTTTTATTTGGAGTAGTAACATAGTGCATTTAAAGAAAATTTTATTTATGTGCATGTAATTAATGAGAGGATAGGTGTTTTGAATAACATAATATGTTGCGGTAACATAATGCTTTTCGAAAAAAGATGAGTCTACAAGCTAAAAAATAAAACCTTTTATGACACTACTACTATATTACTTTGCACCGTGAAGATAGTAAATTAGATTACTCATTATGACCAGCCTGAGGCCCATGGCAGTCAACAACAGCCCCGCAAGAGTATTCCGATGGACCTGACATTATTTAGTCCCGGCATTACGCACCGGTCCTCTTGATAAACTCCACGCATCTATCACACGACCCGACACCCCTTTAGAAAATGCAGATAGATCTTGTCATATTGTGTTTAGATTAGTTGTTGTACGTAGAAAGGCGTTGATGTGTTTGGACGTACCGCAGGTACTGTAGTGGAGTATACAATACGTATTGGTTGGTGTTAGGAAATGTCAGTATTCGTGTGAACATGCTAACCAAACTATTGGTGCAAGTCAAGTAGTACTCCTATATGGCCTTGGCGTCTCGGTAGAGATCAATCAGCCAACTAATAAAGATCTCCTCAAGATCACTCCTACTCTCCTATGATTGCTGCTCCTCCATGTACGGCTCGGCTCGGCATGGATGACCTCTGCATCTGTCCCACACAGTGACACGGATGGCAGGAATTATATCGTGGCACACGTCTGTCCGTTCCAAAAAATAATGACCTTAACCAAAAAAAAAAGAACGTGATGATGTGTCTAATGCAAGTTTGTACACTTCTTAGTTTGACCCATCAAACTGGGGCCAAGTGATCCGTCCTTCTGTTTCATGAAGCCCCCTCATTATCAACACCAAGTAATGCTATAGGTACGGCCTATTCATCAGGTAGTGCTTGAAAAGAAATCAACGTCAATCCTTTGAACCGTCAAATCACCATCAACGGCCATGATCCCACATGCATTATTCTCCTTCTTTTTCTTTCTCCTATGTACTTTAGTCATCTATAAGAGCAACTCCAACAGACCGACCCAAACGGACATCGATTTTGTTCGCTTTTTGTCCGTTTGGGTCACCCGTCCGCGCGTACGCGTCCACTTTTTTAATTGGGTCGGCCAGTGCGCCCAACGGCAGACGGACGCATTTTGTGCATGTCCGTCCTGGCATTTTGTCAAACACATAGCAGGCAGCGACACCGGTGCATGTTAGGACGAGCTGCGAGGAGACGCACGAGCGGGACGGCACGGCAGGGGTGCGAGACTAGGCAGGGCGAGCGCGGCTCGGCGAGCACAAGCATGGCGGCTTGGCGCAGTGTCTATGGCGGCTCGGCAGGGCGAGGGCGACACGCATGGCGGGTGGACGCAGCGACCATGGCGCGGCCGGGCGTGCGAGCTCCACCGCTCCAACACGCGAGCGGCGAGGCGGCCGGGCGCGTGAGCTATCCAGCTACCACGCGGCCACCGGCCGGCTAGCACGCGCGCACCTAGCTAGCTAGCATGCGACGGGCAACTAGCTAGGAAGCACACACACGCGCAGCTAGCTAGCTAGCAAGGGCGCGGCCACGACGAGCGTCGTGAGAGCGGCGCGCGGCATGGCACAGCGAGGGCGAGCGACGCGGCGCAGCGAGAGCGAGCGACACGATGAGGGCGAGCGGCACGGCGCTGCCAGGCCAAGCGATGTGATGAGGGCGAGCGGCGAGCGGTGCGGCGCGGCCAGCGGCGGCGAGCGGGGCGGAGCAGGGATGGTCAAGCTCGGCTGCGAGTGGAATGGAGTGCACATCGAGCAGTGCGCGTCGAGCGTGGGATGGGCCAGCTAATAAAAATATATAGAGAGAGGGATGGGTGGGTGACAAGCAGGCCAGGCCCGGATGCAGACGGACGAGAGGGACAGAGAAAGCGCTCGCTTTGTGTCCGCCCGCGACCCAAATGTGACTCAAATTTGGGACGGAAATGGGTCCGCACGGACACAAAGCGGACACAAAATATAACGAAAATGTTAACGCCCACACGTGTGGGCGTCTGGCAACTCGTCCACACACATGGGTCACCGTCTAGTAACTTTTGCACGAATCTTGGCATGAATTAGCTGATTTTGTATGCCACGTAGGACAACTCGGGTGTGGTGTGTGAGAGAGGTCGCCCACACATCCGTTTTACCACACGGAGGGGCCGATGTGTGGCGTTTAGCAGTTCGCACACACACACCAGTTTTCAGTCACGCACAAGGGCTGGTGTATGGGCGTTTGCCATCTCGCCCACACGCCTGCCTCCTCTCCCACACCCAAGCCGCCAGTTGCCATGCGTTTTGCAGTGTATATGGCAACTGCCCTAGTGTGATTGCAAGCAGATGACAACTCTCTTTTTTTACCCGAACATATCAGTTGCCATATGTTTTGCATGGTACATGGCAAACTGCCCTAGCGTGCACGTAAGCAGATGACAACTCTTTCTTTTTACATGGCAACTGCCCTAGCGTGCTTGTGAGCACATGGCAACTCTCTCTCTTACCCGAACATGTTTTTTTGCCATGCCTTTTTTTGTAGTGCTACATGGCAACTGCCTAGTGTTAGTAGGTGACACTTCCTGAAGTTTTGAAATCATGTCAACTGCAGTAGACTAGATCACACATGACAACAGCTGTAGTTGTCCAAAAAATGGCAATCTGAAACTTTGACCTGAGATGCCAAATGCAGTTGAGCAAACATGGCAAGTGTAGTTGTCCGACATGGCAACCGCAGTTCAGCGACATGACAACTGCACTTAAACGAACATGGACGAGGGTCCGGCCCATGGCAACTGCGGGCGCGGGGTAAAGTGTCATGTTGGGCGTGCGGGACCACGAGGTACGAGGCCTTACGTACCGGACGTGTGGGCGTTATCTATTCCGCCCACATGCACGCGTGTAAAAAGGACCGGAAGGGAAAAAAAGGCATGTGGGCGCTAGTTGTTTTGCCCACACACAGGCGTGTGAGCTGTTCCTTTTATACACCACACAAAATGTGTGGGCAGCCTCCCTAACGCCCACACGTGTGGCACTTATCGGCGTCCAAATATAAATGGGTCGCTGCGTTGGGCCACCGTTTTTTTCCGCCGCTATCCAAACGGACACAGCCGGACGAAATGGATCGCCCTTTGGAGTTGCTCTAAACGCTCTTATTTTTCTTTTATAGAGGGAGTAGTATGTACAATCTTTTCTTCCCGCGTTGCCAACCAACGCCCCTAGGACCGCAATAACCATTTTAAATACACTTACTCAGTGGCCACGTACGTGATTGCT
Source organism: Triticum aestivum (assembly GCF_018294505.1). Lineage (NCBI taxonomy): Eukaryota > Viridiplantae > Streptophyta > Magnoliopsida > Poales > Poaceae > Triticum > Triticum aestivum. Next base: position 433,786,615 of record NC_057794.1, read on the forward strand.
CGAGTTTGTTTAACCCCAGGCGTGCCCTACGTTAGACCACGTCATCCCTTTTATTCCACACAAGTCGTCATGGGTAGGTGCGGAGGTGACAGAGACCGAGCGAGAGGTGATTCATTTTGGCAAATGAGACGGTGGGGAAGAAATGTATACGGTACGGAGGTGATGGATGCGGACGTGCAACTTACCCGTCGAGGAGGTGCAGGTGCGCCTCCAGGTTGTGGGAGCAGCCGGGGTCGAGCGTGTCCTTGAGGAACGGCGAGCGCTTGTGGTCGAGGGCGAGCTCCACGCCGACGTGGCTGTAGCACCAGGGCATCCGCAGCCCCTCCGCCACCCGCCGCACCATCTCCGGCACCCCCACGTTCAGGAAGATCCCCTCCATCCGTGGCACGTTGTCGTGCACGTTCGTCACCCACAGCGCCTTCACCCCGAGCTCCCCCTCGAACCGCTGCCTGAACCGCCCGTTCCCCACCCGCGGCCACGAGAAGGAGTACACGCACACCGCCGCCCTCTGCACACCTGTCGAGGATGTACCCCGCGGTATGACCAGGCCGAAAGTATGACCCGGCCGGACTTGGCGCTTCACCGATGACCCGCCGGAGGACTGGCGACTCACGGGTCTGGCGGCTCACTGGTCAGACGACTCACAGATGACCCCGACGGCGGGTCACATAAAAGACTAGGCCCAAGGCCCAGTAGGCCGGCTCATATTATGGTGGGCCGGCTTAAGACAGAAGGCATGGGGAATATTTCCTTTACAAGGAAGCAAGATTCGTACTTGTATCCGACTTGTAATAGAGAATAAGTTAGTTCTAATCCTAATAGGACTCTACATGTAAGCCGCCCCTTCAACTTATATAAGGAGGGACAGGGCTCCCCAAAGAGGGACAAGCAACAAGCAACAATATCTAGGGCTAGACACAAAGAGGAGAACCGGCTTACGGCGACTCCCTCATGATCATAATGAGACCTAGCCACAAACAACACGTAGGGTTATTACCGGATGCTGTTTCCCGGGGCCCGAAGCTGTCTAAATCATCATCTTGTGTGTTGCGTCTCTCGATTCCGTTCAACCCCTTCAAGCTACCACATAGATGCGTTGGCCTCGCGACTAAGTCCTTACACTAGGACATCTGCCGTGACAATTCCACGACAGTTGGCGCCCACCGTGGGACCTGCGCACGGTGGTGTTGAGTTTCTTGGAGGAATTTCTTCATGTGATCGAGAAGCACACGATAAGCCGGATGAAAAAGAGCCGGCACAGAAGATAACATCATCAATGATCAGTCAAAGCGAGATATACAAGATTTCAGATCAAGAAAATTAGGGTTGCGTAGTGCGTGCCGCCGCGGCTGGACGATCCATCAAAACCAGATCAATTTTCACTGGGTCGCGGTTAGAAGCCAAGACGGACAGAAGTTTCACACTGCAAGGTCGTTACAAATCATATCCTCATTGATTGTTTTTGGAGCTACGCATAAAGCGGATCGTATCCAGTGCATCTGACGTATACGGGTTCGCTTCAAATTCCGAGGTTTTCAAAGCAAACTTTCTGGGTACTAGATGCAAGTACCAGTACTCAGGTCCTCAAAAGAAAATTACCATAAGAGAAAAGAGACCACGATCTGAAAGATACCATGTGGAAGTCAAACCAAAGAACAACCCGGACGAGGACTGAGACTACGCTGTTGTCACCTCGTTCCGAGCCGCCCTGCACGGACTGCATCATCAAGCCGGCCACGCCTCGTCTTCTCTCCCACCGTCGAACTGTTCTCGCCGGGACTGGCCGCCCGGCTGCTCCTCCTTCTGCTGCGCCTCTCACCCGTGAGCCGCCGGGCTGCCGAGCTGCCTCGGCCTTTCCGCTCCTCGCCGGGCGCACATCCGCTGCCGCAGTCAACGGGCTCGCCTCTGCCTAGACGACCTTGGACTCGGTGGCCATGCCAAGCCGGCCGCACGCCTCTGCCTCCATTACAAATTCGGCAGTATGTACATACGCAAGGACAGGTTGAGCAGAGAAGTTTTTCACCGGGATTTTGCTCCATTGACCGTTTTTGCCACACTCGCTCCCTTACAACAAACGGTCGGCCTCGCCCTCGCCAAAGTCACTCAATACCGAGGCCACTATCGCGGTGCTGCCTTGCCAAAACTGCTTTGAGCCGCCGTTGCCGACTCGGGCAGAGTGGTTTCGCCATCGCCATGAGCCGCCGACCGCCTCGACGCCCAAGTCACCGCGGCCCTCCATTGTTGCACCTTGCCTCCGCATCCGCGCGCTTCGGCCGCCCTCCGTTCCACTGCGGCCGGGCTCCCGAGCCCCGCAAGTTGGTTCTGCTCGCCTTGCTGCCAGTGAGCCGGCGCTGGGCCGTCTTGGATGCGCCCCAAACCGCCAGCCGCGCCCCTGCCTTCCGAACTGCCGGAGACGGCTGCTCGCTGACCATTGCCGCAAAGCCCCCACCTTGCTGCCACGAGCCGCCCCAGTCTTTGTTGTGTCGCAGGTGTTCTTATGGAATCCCAGAAGAATGATTGAAGTGGAGATTGTGAACGGAGAAGCAAATAGAGACAAGCTGCGTGTACAAGTGCAGAAGCTACATCCTGGAGCGCTGTGAGCATTCATGTGAAAAGGAAGTGCATGCATGCATAATTATTTTGAAGACCACGCTGCGAACTCAACCAGAGCACGAGTCCTGGCGATTTGTGTTGGCTGTTTAAAAAGTATTGTCGAGCACTACCACAACTCGGTGCAAGAATTCTATGTACAGATCATCAGTCTTTAAAGACATCAGGTGAAATCCATCCAAATTTATTTTATTAGCACATAATATTTTCATTAAAGAACAATTACTTTGGTCGGTGATATTTTTTCGCAGGACCGTCATTCATTACAAAGGTGTCGCATAAGGGGCGGGTGATGGGGTCATGTACCTAGGGTAGGGTCATGGACCTGATCTAAGTACCTTACCCAAGGACACCCTTAGAAGAGGTCGCCTTCCAGTCGACCAACGAGGGACTCACTCGACTGACTTGAAGGACTCGACCATGAAGACTCACTCGACCACCAGAAGGTCAAGAGGCACTCTGCACTGCAACGGCCTATAATTAAGTAGACTTTATGGTAGTAAAGACACTTTATGTGGGGCGTTATCAGTAACGCCCCGGACCTAACTCACCTTAAACCCTCTCCTACGTGGGCTGACTGGGGTCCCGGCGCACTCTATATAAGCCGCCCCCCTCCACAGGTAGAGGGGTGCGGCACCTTGTAACTCATATACTCATAATCCACTCGACCGCCTCCGGGCTCCGAGACGTAGGGCTATTACTTCTCCCGAGAAGGGCCTGAACTCGTACATCCCTTGTGTTTACAACCTCTCCATAGCTAGGACCTTGCCTCTCCATACCTACCCCCACTCTACTGTCAGGCTTAGAACCACGACAGTTGGCGCCCACCGTGGGGCAGGTGTTTTAGCAATTTTGTGGAGAAGTTGCGATTCTTCCGAGTACTTTCATCATGGTGGCTGCTGGAGTTTTGGTCGAGGGTCGAGAGATCTGTCTCGGCACTCTCACCTTCATCGCCGACGACTCCGCCTGGCTCCAGGAGGCTCCACTCGATGTTGATGCGCTCCCCGTCCGCGGTGCGACGCATTTTCGCGCATGTGTCCGCGGCGTTCTGCTGCGGCAACCGTCGACCCCGTATCGGACGACTCCTCCATCGTCCACCCTCCCGGTCTCCCGCCAGCGCAAGCGCTCGGGCCGGTCAAGGCTTCAGCGATGGGTGAGGCACGCGGTGGCTCGCCAGTCGGCCACCATCCAAGTTGCGGCAATCGAGCCCGACGAATCTCTCTACGGCTTGTTCGATCTGTCGACTGGCTCCGTAGAGACTGCATCCAAGTGCGATAGCAGTGATCCAGCGGCGGAAATCTTGATGGTCGACGGGCCCCGCAGTCCCCCTGGCTTCGCCCGTGATGATGGAGCAGGTGATGGAGGCGACCCCGCACGAGGCCACGAAGAGTACCAGCCCGAGCCACTCGACTCTCTGCAAAGAGAGGAACTTCGCCGCAGGAACGTGGATGCCCTGCGTACTCCCATCGCAGGAGAAACCCCCGAGGCTCGTGCCTTGGAGGAGGCACGTCTGGCCAATTTGGCCGAGCGCACTCGACTGGAGAATCTTCAGCGAGCACTCGACGAGCGCGCGCGGCAACGAGTTCCCGACACCAGTCGACGTCAACTCTTCCCGCCGACTTAGGTATATCGAACCCCAATCCAGAATTTAGCAGCTGCGACCCGTATAGCAGAGTCCATCCAGCCTTCTCAGTCGGAAGCTGGCAGAGGTTTGATGCAGATCAGGGATCTGCTCCGGGCAGCAGGAGATCAGAATTCAGCCGTGTCTCAGTCGCGCAACAGAATTCACAGTCGATCTGTCACTGCGAATACGGTTCAGTCGGCTCACAGTCCCAGATCGCCTCCGCGGCGTGAGGGGCACGAGAATCGGCGAGGCCAATATGGTGACCGACTCAACCGAGATGATAGGCGTCGAGTGCCCCATTCCCCTCCGAGGGGTGGGTCTTACGCTCCTCGGCAGCAAGATGACAGGCGTCAGTTCAGTACAGGGCGAAGGGTTCCAGTCGACCCCAGAGAACCAGGCTTCGACGCGCGATCCATTATCGTGCAAGGTTTGGTCGACCGGAACAGAGCCCATTGAGGCGGACTCGACAGAGATGCACCCACAAGCAGTCGAGTGCATGTTTCTGGTCCTGAATGTTTCAGCAGAGCTATCAGAGCCGTAGTTATCCCTCCCAATTTCAGGTTGGCAACAGGAGTCAGCAAGTTCACTGGTGAGTCTAAGCCTGAAACTTGGCTTGAAGATTACCGAGTGGCAGTTCAGATTGATGGTGGGAACGACGAGGTGGCCATGAAGCATTTGCCCCTCATGCTGGAAGGTTCTGCCAGGGCATGGTTGACTCAATTGCCTCCTAGCAGCATTTACACTTGGGAAGATCTGTCCCGAGTGTTCATCAGAACGTTTGAAGGAACTTGCAAGCGACCAGCTGGATTGACAGAGTTGCAAGTCCGCGTGCAGAAGGCTAATGAGACTCTCAGAGAGTATATTCAGAGATGGATCACTTTGCACCACACTGTGGAGAATGTGTCTGATCATCAGGCAGTCTGCGCCTTCAAAGATGGCGTCAAGAACAGAGAACTGAGTTTGAAGTTTGGTCGAACCGGTGACATGACCTTGAGTCGGATGATGGAGATTGCTACCAAGTACGCCAACGGCGAAGAAGAAGACCGACTCCGAAGCGGCAAGCACAAGCCGAGTCAGTCGGAAAAAGGAAACACCAGTCGGAAACAGAAGCGGAAGGCTGAACCGGCAGCTCCTGGAGAGGCTCTGGCCGTGACTCAGGGAAAGTTTAAGGGGAAACCAAAAGGATCCTGGAACCCCAAGAAGGTAAAGGATAAACAAGGGAACGACGTAATGGATATGCCATGTCACATCCACACGAAGAAAGACAAAGAGGGGAATATCATCTACCCGAAGCACACCACTCGCCAATGTCGACTCCTGATCCAGCAGTTTCAGGGAAAACAGTCTAAGGACAAGGAGAAGGAGTCGGACAAGGCCGAAGACAAGGAGGACAGCGAGGAAGGATATCCGCATATCAACTCCACTCTGATGATCTTTGCAGATGTGGAAAGCAGGAGTCGACTGAAAGTCATTAACCGAGAGGTGGACATGGTTGCCCCAGCAAAAGCAAATTATCTGAAATGGTCCCAAATACCCATCACATTCGACCAATCTGATCATCCGACTCATATTGCCACCCCTGGGAGGCAAGCTTTGGTGGTCGATCCAGTTGTCGAAGGCACTCGACTGACAAAAGTGCTGATGGACGGTGGAAGCGGGCTGAATTTGTTGTATGCAGACACACTGAAAGGAATGGGCATTCCGATGTCCCGACTGAGCACTAGTAACATGAGCTTTCATGGAGTTATACCGGGGAAGAAAGCCGAGTCACTCGGCCAAATAGCTTTGGATGTGGTGTTTGGTGATTCGAAACATTTTCGCAAAGAAAAGTTGACGTTTGAGGTCGTGGATTTTCAGAGTGCATATCATGCCATTTTGGGGAGACCAGCGTACGCACGGTTCATGGCTCGACCATGTTACGTGTACCTCAAATTGAAGATGCCCGGCCCCAAAGGAGTGATCACTGTCACCGGTGATCGGAAAAAGGCAGAAGAGTGCTTTCAGAAGGGCTCAAAGATTGCCGATTCCCAGGTGACAGCGGTCGAGTTCGAGGAATACAAGCAAAAGGCAGATCCGAGTGACTTGCTGCGATCCAAGAAACCCGCCACAGAGTCTGCATTTCAGTCGTCCGGTGAGACGAAGCCTGTTCACATTCACCCGACCGACCCCGATGCAGCTCCGACCCGCATCTCCACAACACTCGACCCAAAATAGGAAGAAGCGCTCATCCAGTTCCTCCGTGAGAACTGGGACATTTTTGCATGGAAGCCCGCTGACATGCCAGGTGTTCCCAGGGGACTGGCTGAGCATCGCCTAAGAGTCGACTCATCTGCAAAACCAGTCAAAGAGCATCTTCGGCGGTCCGCCGTCCAGAAGAGAAAAGCCATTGGTGAGGAAGTGGCTCGACTGTTGGCGGCAGGATTTATCCGAGAGATATACCACTCCGAGTGGCTCGCTAATGTCGTCATGGTTCCTAAGAAGGACAAGTCGCTCCGAATGTGCATTGATTTCAAGCACATCAACCGGGCCTGCCCGAAAGATCATTTTCCTCTCCCTCGCATAGATCAAATTGTTGACTCGACCGCGGGATGCGAGAGACTGTCTTTTCTAGATGCCTACTCCGGGTACCACCAGATCCGTCTGTACGGACCCGACGAGGTAAAAACAGCTTTCATCACTCCATTCGGGTGCTTCTGCTATATCACCATGCCATTCGGCCTCAAGAATGCCGGAGCCACATTTATGCGAATGATTCAGAAGTGTCTACTCACTCAAATCAGTCGGAATGTGGAAGCATATATGGATGATATCGTTGTCAAATCACGAAAAGGTTCCGACCTGCTCGCTGATCTCGCCGAAACATTTGCCAACCTCAGAAGGTATGATATCAAGCTCAATCCATCAAAGTGCACATTTGGAGTTCCTGGTGGCAAGTTACTCGGTTTTCTCATTTCTGAACGGGGAATCGACGCTAATCCAGAGAAGATTGGCACAATTCTCCGAATGAAACGCCCTGTGTGAGTGCACGATGTCCAGAAGCTTACTGGATGCTTGGCCGCATTAAGTCGATTCATCTCACGACTCGGTGAAAAGGCATTGCCTCTTTACCGACTGATGAAGAAGACAGACAAGTTCGAGTGGACTCCAGAAGCTGATGCAGCGTTTGCCGAGCTAAAAGCTCTGCTCTCCACCCAGCCGGTGCTTGCTGCTCCAATCAGCAAAGAGCCTCTGTTGCTCTATATCGCAGCCACAGGACAAGTCGTCAGTACTGTGCTTACGGTCGAGCGGGAAGAAGAAGGAAAAGCTCTCAAAGTTCAGCGCCCAGTGTATTATTTGTCTGAAGTCTTGACTCCATCCAAGCAGAGATATCCTCATTATCAGAAGCTTGTGTATGGAATATACATGACCACAAAGAAGGTTGCTCATTATTTTTCTGATCATTCCATCACAGTCGTCAGCGACGCTCCACTATCAGAGATTTTGCACAACAGAGATGCAACTGGTCGAGTGGCCAAATGGGCGATTGAACTTCTTCCCCTTGATATCAAGTTTGAGGCAAAGAAAGCCATTAAGTCCCAGGCAATAGCAGATTTCCTCGCCGAGTGGATTGAACAGCAGCAGCCGACTGAAGTTCACTCGGAGCATTGGACCATGTTCTTTGATGGCTCTAAGATGTTGAATGGTTCCGGTGCTGGGGTTGTCCTGGTTTCCCCCAGAGGAGATAAGCTCAGATATGTGCTCCAGATTCACTTTGATTCCTCCAACAATGAGGCAGAATATGAGGCCCTCTTATATGGGTTGCGCATGGCCATTTCACTCGGCGTCCGTCGCCTGATGGTCTATGGCGACTCGGATTTAGTGGTCAACCAGGTGATGAAGGAGTGGGACGTGAGAAGCCCAGCCATGACTGGATACTGCAGTGCAGTGAGGAAGCTGGAAAAGAAGTTCGAGGGGTTGGAGCTCCATCATATACCCCGACTGAAAAATCAAGCAGCTGATGATCTAGCAAAGATAGGTTCCAAGAGAGAAGCCATTCCGAGTGGTGTGTTCTTGGAGCATATACACACTCCGTCAGTCAAAGAAGATCCTTTCACCGAAGAAACTCCACAGCCCAAGAGTGCCACACATCCGACTGAGATTGAAGTCCCAGCGGTGGTCGACTTGATCATGGAGGTCTTGGTGGTCATTCCCGACTGGACAGTTCCATATGTCGTGTATATCCTGAGAAAAGAGCTTCCGGAGGATGAGGAAGAGGCTCGACAGATCGTCCGTCGATCTAAGGCCTTTACCGTAATCAAAGGACAATTATACAGAGAAAGCGCGACTGGAGTTGGTCAGAAGTGCATAACACCAGAAGAAGGTCGACTCATCCTCAATGATATCCACTCGGGGACCTGTGGTCATCATGCGTCCTCTCGGACCATCGTGGCCAAAGCATACCGAGCCGGATTTTACTGGCCAAAGGCGAATGAGATGGCAAAAGAGATAGTGGATAAGTGCGAGGGATGTCAGTTCTACTCGAATATGTCGCACAAGCCTGCGTCGGCTCTGAAGACCATCCCACTCGTCTGGCCTTTCGCAGTATGGGGATTGGACATGGTCGGTCCTTTGAGAACAGGACGAAGCGGCTTCACGCATGTACTGGTGGCAGTCGACAAGTTCACCAAGTGGATCGAGGCTAAACCAATCAAGAACCTTGACACTGGTACTGCTGTTAGCTTCATCAGGGAACTAATATTCAGATATGGAGTCCCGCACAGCATCATTACGGATAATGGGTCAAACTTTGACTCGGAGGAATTCAGAGATTTCTGTAACTCCCAAGGCACACGGGTCGACTACGCTTCAGTCGCCCATCCGCAGTCGAATGGACAAGCAGAGCGAGCTAATGGACTGATTCTTAAGGGATTGAAGCCCCGACTGATGCGTGATCTCAAACACGCGGCTGGAGCTTGGGTCGACGAACTTCCCTCAGTGCTTTGGGGGCTGCGGACCACACCTAATCGGTCGACCGGAAGAACTCCATTCTTCTTGGTCTACGGAGCTGAAGCAGTCTTGCCGAGTGATCTTTTCCACAATGCTCCTCGAGTTGAAATCTACAACAAAGCAGAGGCTGAACAAGCGCGGCAGGACGCAGTCGACCTTTTAGAGGAAGAAAGGGAGATGGCTCTGATCCGGTCGACCATCTACCAACAAGATTTGCGTCGTTTCCACGCCAGAAATGTGAGAGGTCGAGCCTTCCAGGAAGGAGATTTAGTTCTCCGAGTGGATCAGCACAAACCACACAAGCTTGCTCCTTCTTGGGAAGGTCCCTTCATCGTCACCAAGGTTCTCCACAACAGGGCGTACCGTCTTTACAACGTCGAGCATAATATCGACGAGCCCCGAGCTTGGAACGTGGAACTACTCCGCCCATTTTATACTTAAGTTTTATCACTTGGATGAGTTGCAATAAAGTACTTCTGTAGTTCATGGACCTCAAAATAATAGTGGCATAGTTCCTCCATAATTTTTGTCACTTTTTATTTTTGTCCAATAAAATTCCCCCTCAGTGGGTGACTTAGCCGCGAATCCGTTTCGCCTAAGTTTGTAAAAATCCTACCGAGTGGTGAGCCAGACTCCCACTCGGAGGCTTAGCTGCGAATCCGTTTCGCCTAAGTTATCAAAATCCTACCGAGCGGTGAGCCAGACTCCCACTCGGAGGCTTAGCTGCGAATCCGTTTCACCTAAGTTATCAAAATCCTACCGAGCGGTAAGCCAGACTTCCACTCGGGGGCTTAGCTGCAGTCCAAGCACTCGCCTAAGTTATAAAAATCCTACCGAGTGAAGAGCAAACCTCTCACTCGGGGGCTTAGCTGCAGTCCAAGGACTCGCCTAAGTTTGTAAAAATCCTACCGAGTGAAGAGCAAACCTCTCACTCGGAGGCTTAGCTGCAGTCCAAGCACTCGCCTAAGTCACAAAAATCCTACCGAGTGGAGAGCAACCCTCTCACTCGGAGGCTTAGCTGCAGTCCAAGCACTCGCCTAAGTTATAAAAATCCTACCGAGTGAAGAGAAAACCTCTCACTCGGGGGCTTAGCTGCAGTCCAAGCACTCGCCTAAGTTACAAAAATCCTACCGAGTGAAGAGCAACCCTCTCACTCGGAGGCTTAGCTGCAGTCCAAGCACTCGCCTAAGTTTGTAAAAATCCTACCGAGTGGAGAGCAACCCTCTCACTCGGAGGCTTAGCTGCAGTCCAAGCACTCGCCTAAGTTACAAAAATCCTACCGAGTGGTGAGCCAGACTCCCACTCGGAGGCTTAGCTGCGAATCCGTTTCGCCTAAGTTATCAAAATCCTACCGAGTGAAGAGCAACCCTCTCACTCGGAGGCTTAGCTGCAGTCCAAGCACTCGCCTAAGTTATCAAAATCCTACCGAGTGAAGAGTAAACCCCTCACTCGGGGGCTTAGCTGCAGCCCAGTGCTCGCCTAAGTTATAGAAATCCTACCGAATGGTAAGCCGGGCTTCCACTCGGAGGCTTAGCCGCAGCCCAGTGCTCGCCTAAGTGGACTAAAGAATAAGTCGATTGCAGTAAAGGCGCCCTACTTTGAACCTGCAAAAGACATTTCGAGCCAAAAGCAGTCGTATTCAAGCACCAAATTCAAGTTTGAATCGATATCTAAAGGAACCGAAAGTGCTCAGGCGTTAAGCCTGTTAAGGTTTATCGGTTACAATTCCACTCGGCATACCGAGGCAAATTTAAAGCGTCGAGCCAGAAGAAGTTTTTTACCCCTCCTGTGGAGGGCTGGAAGGTGCAACAAACTCATCAAGGTCAATTCCGTCGGCGATCCGAGTGGCAGCCGCAAGGAAAGTTTCCATAAAGGACCTGAAGTCGTGTTTCTTGGTGTTGGCCACCCGAAGGGCCGCCAGCTTCTCTTCTCGCGCATCTTTACAGTGGACTCGGGCCAGACACAGAGCAACATCTGCACCACACCGAGCCGAGGACTTCTTCCATTCCTGCACTCGACCAGGGATCGTGTTCAAGCGGGCCATCAGCGACTCAAGGTCATTCTGAAGTGTCTCCCCAGGCCAGAGCGTCGAGTCGATGCGAGATGTGGCGGCCTTCAGCCTTGCGAGATAGTCCACGACAGCTGCAACACGAGACTCCAGTCGGAAAACATCCATGGCAACTTCGTCGTTCACAGGAGAATTGACGGGGTCGAGGTTTGGCTCCAGCCGGCTAGTTTCTTCTTCAAAGTTTTGGCAAAATTCTGCAAGGATGACCACTGAGTCAAGGGGATGGTCAAATGGAAAAACCACGATTGGAAATGTTTGCCGAGCATAGAGGTTTACCTTCAAGCATAAGAAACAGCTTCTTGGCAAGACCACTCAGGAAGGCCTCCGGATCATTTTTCTTCCCAGTCAACTTACTGACTTGGTCGGTCAGGGCAACTTTATCAGTTTTTAGTCGACTGACCTCCTTGTTGGCGATCCCAAGAGCAGCTTTCAGATTGGTATTGTCTTGTTCAAGCTTGGTGACTGAAGCTAACTTCTCGTCAGCAAGCTTGATCTTCTCAGCTAGTTCGAGGTCTTTCTTCTGTTGGGCCTCCCTTACCTTACCTGCAAGTTACAGCAAAATCAGATTTTAAAACAAGCAAGGGGAAAAGCAGTCGTCAGGGTCTCACCAAACATACCTTCGGTCTCCTCCTTTGCCTTCGTCAGCTTCTCCTGAACCAGCTTCAAGCTCACTCGAGTTGAGTGTGCTTGTTTCCCAGCTCAGAGTAGCGAGCCACAAGATCACAGGAGTTCTGTGAAGAACCAATCGACTAAATGTCAAATATAATTCACTTCCGAGTGAAAAAGGAAAAATCACACGTTTCTAAGACTACAGCCGAATACAAGCATTCGACCGTAGTCTCGGGGACTACACCCAGTGGGTGCACTCAGCGTGCCCCACTAATCCTGTTGAAGATAAAGTCGACCAGTCGACCTCAAAAAAAAAGAGAGATGTATTCTTTAAGACTGTAATCAACTGCAAGCAGTCGATCACAGTCTCGGGGACTACACCCAGTGGGTGCACTCAGCGTGCCCCCACCGGTTTGTGAAATCCAGTCGACATAGTCGACTGACAGAAAGATTGACATCATAAAGCCTAAGGCCGACTGCCAGCAGTCGACCTTAGCCTTGGGGACTACACCTAGCGGGTGCACTCAGCGTGCCCCCGCTAACACAGAGTTTAATCGACACACCCAATGGGTGACTACTATAAATTCCGGAAAGGAAAAGTTTTTGGTAGCATATCCAACAGAACAAACGGTGGTCGACTGACCTGAACATTGCTTTGGAGGGCAGAACTGGCGTCATAAGCTGCCTGGCTCGCATCCCGGATGGTCTTCAACTGCTCCATCATGATTCCCGCTTGGCGTATCGCCTCCTTCGCCGCGCCAGCTTGGTCCTCTGGGACGTGGTGCGTCGTGAAGAGGGAGGGCTGCTGAGCACTCGTCAATGGATCTGCGAAGGACACCGCGTGTCGAGTGGTGTTCTCTTCTTCCACAATCAGAATCTCAGGCGCCGTCACATCCTGGGGCACCTTGTTGGCGGACGCTTTCCTACTCCTTCTGCGCTTCAGCGGTTCCTCATCCTCATCATCATCAGGGAGATTGATAACAGCATTGGGTGGAGCTACGGAGAAGAATCAGGATCAGAGATCGAAAGTCAGTCGACTAAAAACGGCGTTAAGAATATAGTACCTGGTTTCGAAGTTGCTGCGTCCTCCATCTCATGGTCATCAGCCCGGGCTGAGGTCTCAGAAGTAGCAGCACTGCAACTCCAAAGAATCAGTCGACTAACTTCAGCGTCAACCAGAGACAAAGTTCACACAAAATAAGAAGACTTAAGCAGCACGATTACCCTGATATAGTGGGGATGGACACCTTCGTCTTTGGCAGGAGCTTGATCGGCTTCGACGGGGCCGCCCTGGGCTGCTTCGGCGCCTTTTCAGTCGGCACTGGAGAGGTGGTCCGAGGGCGTTTGGTCGACTGAGCAGCGGTCGCAACCCCCTTACCACGTTCAGTCGAAGGGTCGTGGACAAGCTTCGACCGCCTTTCTGAGCGCGGTGGTACGACCTCCTCCTCCTCTTCTTCCTCGTCTTCAACGTCATCTTCATCACCGTCATCATCATCATCGTCATCATCATCCTCAGCAACGTCCGAGTCCCATTCCTCCTCTTCCTGGCTCTCACCCCCACTCGCCTCACCCTCCTCAGTCGGAGCTTGTGCCCCATTGGGCATCGAGTACAGCTCGGTGAGGGCCTAGCACATATCAAGACGAGGATCAATCGACCAGTCGGCAGGATAAACAGAAATGAATGTGACAAGAACACAGTGGAGAGCAGAGCAAGCGCACCTTGTTTGGATCGCTATTGTAGTCGAGTGGAGGAATCCTTCTAGCTCCGCGTGGGTTATCCTTGTTTCCGGTAACGGCTACCATCCATCTTTCCAGAGTGACATCGTCGACTGCTTCTGGATGGACTCGAGTCTCGTCTTCAGTCCCACAGTAAAACCACATGCAATGGCTCCGGAACTGAAGGGGCTGGATGCGACGCCTAAGGAAGACCTCCAGGAGATCCATGCCCGTCACTCCCTCCCGAACCAACTGCACCACGCGCTCCATCAACATCTTCACGTCAGCTTTCTCCTCCGGAATCAACTTCAGAGAGGAGGGCTTGTTCACTCGGTCCATGGTAAACTGAGGGAGTCCACTCGACTGCCCCGGCGTCGACTGGTCCTGGCAGTAGAACCAGGTCGACTGCCAGCCTCTGACTGACTCGGGAAAGGTCATGGGCGGGAAGGTGCTCTTATTCCTCACCTGGATCCCCAGACCCCCACACATTTGGACGACTCGGGTTCTTTCATCGCCTGGGCTCGCCTTCTTCACGGTCTGAGAGCGACACATGAATATATGCTTGAACAAACCCCAGTGCGGTCGACAGCCCAGGAAACCCTCACACATGGACACGAACGCGGCAAGATAGGCGATAGAATTTGGGGTAATGTGGTGGAGCTGCGCTCCAAAGAAGTTCAAGAAGCCACGGAAGAAAATACTCGGCGGCAAAGAAAATCCACGATCAACATGGGTGGCCAAGAGCACGCACTCACCCTCTTCTGGCTGGGGCTGCCACTCCTTCCCCGGAAGCCTCGCAGCTCCATGAGGGATCAAGCCCTCGTTGGCCATGTCGAGGAGATCTTTTTCTGTGATGGTCGACTGGATCCAGTCTCCTTGGACCCAGCCCTTCAGCAAAGGTTAATCGGAAACAACATCAACTCCTTCCTCACTCGAAGCCTCAATCCATTCGGGGGCTAATGATGGGGTCATGTACCTAGGATAGGGTCATGGACCTGATCTAAGTACCTTACCCAAGGACACCCTTAGAAGAGGTCGCCTTCCAGTCGACCAACGAGGGACTCACTCGACTGACTTGAAGGACTCGACCATGAAGACTCACTCGACCACCAGAAGGTCAAGAGGCACTCTGCACTGCAACGGCCTGTAATTAAGTAGACTTTATGGTAGTAAAGACACTTTATGTGGGGCGTTATCAGTAACGCCCCGGACTTAACTCACCTTAAACCCTCTCCTACGTGGGCTGACTGGGGTCCCGGCGCACTCTATATAAGCCGCCCCCCTCCACAGGTAGAGGGGTGCGGCACCTTGTAACTCATATACTCATAATCCACTCGACCGCCTCCGGGCTCCGAGACGTAGGGCTATTACTTCTCCTAAGAAGGGCCTGAACTCGTACATCCCTTGTGTTTACAACCTCTCCATAGCTAGGACCTTGCCTCTCCATACCTACCCCCCACTCTACTGTCAGGCTTAGAACCACGACAGCGGGCGCCAATGTCACTTGTGCACCAGTGCTTTTCCGCGCCGTGCGGCTTGATGGATATGTTCGCGAGTTGTCACCTCCGCTACATCAACACACGCGACTGACTCGTCGTCCGTGCCCGCGGCCGACTCACCCGTGTTCGTGTCGACTTACAATGCCGCGGCCGACTCTCCCGTCCGCACCGGTTTACAACGCCGCGGCCGACTCATCTATCTGCTCCTGCGGCCAACTCGGTCGTGCTTGATTTCAGCTTCACCATGGTGATCATCAACTCCGCAGTGGATGATTTCTGGTTTAACATATCAAGTAAAATCCATCCAGTATATTTTTATATTACATATTACTTTTATTTAAAAGAGCAATTACTCTGGCTTGCAAGTTCTCCAATGCAGGATAAGTTATATCACTGAGCTGTTGACTGACTCAATCCGGTTTATATCACGGTCAAATATGAAGAATCTCAAGACAGCTCCTCGAGTCGCCTCGAGACTCGGGGGCTACGATGACATGACTCAGTAAATGATTGCCAATTTAAAGCAGATTCAAAAACTCAGGATCATTGGAGGGAAGAGAACTCCGGATCATTGGAGGGAAGATAACCCGGTCTCGGAGGCTACCGCCATATTGGTGAAAACTTAAAAGGCCGTCAGAAAATTTCCGGCTCAAAATAAAGATTTCGGTTTAAAATCCGGTTCAAGAGACATCTCTCTCCCGCAAAGCTTGGAAGCTCTCAAATCCGGTTCAAACATCCGGCTCAAGCTAAATTTGTCTCTTACAAAGCTTTTTCTCAAATCCGGTTGAAACATCCGGCTCAAGGACAATCTGTCTCCCATAAAGTTTGGAAGCTTTCAAATCTAGTTTAAAGTTCCGGTTCAAAAAGAATTAATCTCTCGCAAGATTCCAGTTCTCAGAAAAATTAAAGGTTTCCAAAGAGAACTTGCTACCATGATGCGCGGTTCAAACATGGATATCCTGCCTTACGGCTTACCTTATTATGATCACTTGGGGGCTTCCTGCTCATCGAGCATAGCTATCAATACCCTCTTGATCGGCGCAATGCCAAAATTTATATGGTCACTTGGGGGCTTCCTGTTCAAACATAGGTCGTATTCGAATCAAAGAGAACATAGCTGTCGATACCCTTTTGATTGGCAAACTGCCGAACCTATTTGGGGGCTTCTTGATCGTATCCGAATCATAGCTCAACCCCTTTGGGAATCCACGTGGATCGTATTCGAATCAGCGTCGTTAAACAACTCTCAAGGTCATTTGGGGGCTTCCTGTTCAAACATAGGTCGTATTCGAACCAAAGAAAACATAGCTGTCGATACCCTCTTGATCGGCATCGCCAAAGCCACTGGGGGCTATATGATCGTATTCGAATCTTAGCTTAACCCCTTTGGAACGGTTTACTGGTCGTATCCGAATCAGAAGTCTCAAAAAGTTTTATTCTGTCTCTGGTAAAGTTTATTGCAGCCACAATTACTTAACTTGAGACCTTTTTTGGGATTATATCTCAAATATATATAAGTGTTTTATGCTTAACTCGGCTTGACTTTTGACTATAAGTCGCCAGCTTATGACAATCATCATCTATGTGGAAGCATTGGCTTCTAAGGATTGGGTTATCACCCTTACTGCACAGGTCATGTAAACCGACAGTACAAATTCAATATCACAGTGGTTATATGTGAGGTATTATGACCCGCCCTGCGACAAACCGCCAAGGGTTCTTGTGATCTACTTGTGTGCAGGGTAAGACTACATTTGGGTCGTTACCCGCCCTGACTCTTGACGTTAAGTCGCCAGGGCATATGTTGTTTAAACTCTGTGCAGGATTTGCAGAATTATGACTTATATAAATGCTTCAGTCCAAGCTCATCATTGAAATTGGTGTCTCAAAAGGGTTATCAATTATTGATTTTCTCAAGGGCTATAGGCCACCGGGTTACAAAAATTCCGGCTTACAATGAATGCGCATTAAGTCCTCATCGGCCAAGAGCCGCCAGGTATTTAAACTTCGGATTTACTTGTCAACCGATGAGGTATTCAAATCTTTAAATAGCCAAAACTGGCTGGATTTTCATGATGACATTGAATGATTGAGGTTTTCATATCGGGTTGTATTATTCAAATCTTGAATAGCCAACATGGCTGGATTTCTATTGTGATTATCAATAACCAGTGTTATGATTGAGGTTTTCAAAGTCGCTTTAGCGCAACGGCTATTATTTTTATTAATGGATATGATTTATTCTACAATGGAAGGAATAGTCCCGAGTCGCTGCAGGCTTACGATCCGGCACTTGGGGTCTACATTATTTAGATTGGGATTATATCAAATATGCAAGTACCATGTCACTGCCAGCATGCACCATGGCACTTGGGGGCTAATGCAAAGTCATCTTTGCTTAATTTATTGAAGACCCGACTCATCACATTCTAAATGAGTTGGCCCTTGGGGGCTACCAATTGCTCCTGTCAAAATTTCAAGGTACACAAGTATTAATCCATTATATTGAACGGTTCATTATTCAGTTGGTGGAGTACAAAGCTCTTAACCTTGTGGACGTGGGTTCAAGCCCCATGGTGGAGACTATATTATATGATGTTATTATCAATTATATACAAAGTCTCAGCTCAATATTATCTTATTAAGCCGGCCCTTGGGGGCTACACATTGCTGTTTAAATTCACATGGTTATATCTACAAAGCCCCTGCTCATTATTGCATAATGACCCAGCCCTTGGGGGCTACACTGGTTGAAGTTTTCATGAGCATAAAGTAATTACAAGTCCCAGGTTGCTGCAAGCATGACAACCCGACACTTGGGGGCTACATGTGTGAAATATTCAAGGTTGCAACATTTATTGGAGCAAGTCTTAAACCATCACTTTGTTCTGCTCAAGACTTGGGGGCTATAGGTAATATGGATATATGGAAGAAAAATCTTCAAATTATCAGTTTTGAGCAAATCAGGAGGATCAATTACATAAACCGGTGTCAACAACAATTATGACCCGACATCGTCTGTTCTATAATTCGGAAGTTTTTTGATAATGATAAACCGGCAAGTTTTACATCTTCAAGCCGGCTGAATATCAGATAAGTATTTGAAGACCAAAATTATTTGACCCGGTGCCTTGGAAGCCGACTCAAGTGGATTATTGTTCACAGTACTTTTCTGTGAGAAACCAACATCAGCAGATTGAGTATGAAGCTAGCTTATTTGACCCGGATTTTCTAGATGAAGGAAATGACAATTGGACTTAAGGATAATCAGGTCCCGTCTCAGGAGAATATTTAATCCGGAGCACAAGGAATTAAGGATAATCAGGTGCCAGCGTACAAGAATTTTTAACCCGGAACTCAATCTATCAAATTTGTTCTTGTGTTTGTTTTACAGGATCAGTTTAACATGGATAAATCCAAATTAAACTGGGGCTAATGTCGGGGATGTACCCCGCGGTATGACCAGGCCGGAAGTATGACCCGACCGGACTTGGCGCTTCACCGATGACCCGCCGGAGGACTGGCGACTCACGGGTCTGGCGGCTCACTGGTCAGACGACTCACAGATGACCCCGACGGCGGGTCACATAAAAAACTAGGCCCAAGGCCCAGTAGGCCGGCTCATATTATGGTGGGCCGGCTTAAGACAAAAGGCATGAGGAATATTTCCTTTACAAGGAAGCAAGACCCGTACTTGTATCCGACTTGTAATAGAGAATAAGTTAGTTCTAATCCTAATAGGACTCTACATGTAAGCCGCCCCTTTAACTTATATAAGGAGGGGCAGGGCTCCCCAAAGAGGGACAAGCAACAAGAAACAATATCTAGGGCTAGACACAAAGAGGAGAACCGGCTTACGGCGACTCCCTCATGATCATAATGAGACCTAGCCACAAACAGCACGTAGGGTTATTACCGGATGATGTTTCCCGGGGCCCGAAGCTGTCTAAATCATCGTCTTGTGTGTTGCGTCTCTCGATTTCGTTCAACCCCTTCAAGCTACCACATAGATGCGTTGGCCTCGCGACTAAGTCCTTACACTAGGACATCTGCCGTGACAATTCCACGACAACACCCATCGTAATCATTCGTACGTGCACATGCATGGAGATGGAGGCTGAACTGAATCACCGGGAGAACTTATCCGTCCGTACCTTGCCGTTGGAGAGGTTGGCGGCGGACTCGGCGATGTCGTAGGCGCTGAGGATGGCGAGGGAGCTGCCGAGGCTGTGGCCGGTGACGGAGATGCTCACGTCCTCGCCGAGGGCGGTGTGGTGGGCGACGAGCTTGCGGACCTCCACCAGGACCTGCTCGCGGGCGGAGTACTTGCAGAAGCGGCAGGAGGGGTCCTTGTCGGTGTAGAGGTCCACGAAGCCGGACTCCACCTTCACCTCGGGGTCCGGGCACGGGATGCCCTCGTCGGCCACGGGCCGGAGGTAGTCCATGAGGTCCGACACCCACTCGAGCCGCGTGATGGTGCCGCGCCACGCGATGGCGATGTCGCGCCGGCCCAGCCGCGCCGACTCCTCGTCGGTGGACACGGCCACGTAGCCGATCCAGTTCGCGCGCTGGCTCCACAGCTTGGCGTCGGCGCGGGACCTCCCGGAGAAGAAGTTGGGGAACCGGAAGTTGGACGTGGCGTACAGGTAGCGGGTCACGGAGTAGCCCCGCGCCGCGTCGGGCATGCCGAGCCGCTCGAAGAAGGCGCGCCGCGGGTACTTGCAGCTGCCGCAGTAGCGGGAGGCCAGGTCGTAGTCGAACGCGTCGTAGCAGGCCTGCGCGAGCTCGCCGTAGCGGATGAGCTCCGAGCGGAGCAGCGGGTCCATCGGGTCAAGAAGCCCCGCCCAGTCGTCGCTGCCGTGGATCTCCCGCCACCGTGCGGGCAGCTCGTCCTGGTGCTTCTGTGCTCCGCGGCGCCGCGCGGACGAGGCATCGTCGGGAAGGTACAGGTCGTCCTCCTCTTCGTCTTGGGTGAGGTTCTGCTCTAGCTGGCCGACGAGGGAGGCGAGCGCGTCGTCCCTGGTGGCCGCGGAGGCGAGCTGCAGTCTTTTGGTGGTGGTGAGTGGTGTGCGCGGGGCTGGAGCGGGCTGGAGCGGGCCGGAGGGAGATTTGTGGGTGGGTGGTGGTGGCGGCGGTGCCGCGGTGCGGGAGGGAGGAGAGCTGCGGGGAGACGTCGCGGCAGGAAAGTGGCGCCATTGGGGAAGGCGATGGCATGGTCGTATGGAATGGAGACACGCGGGCAGAACGCCTTTATGCCCCTCGGGAGAGGTATAGTACGTCTATCAGCCACCAAGCTCTGACCAGAAAGAGCTACTCAGTTGTTGACCATATTAAAGACAGTATAATCGTACCTAAAACGAGCCCTCTCAATACTTTGCGTTTTTGACCGTCGGATTTCTTGTTCAGATCATCCTCGGTCGTTTGATGCGTCTGCCCTCGAGCGTGGGCTGCTCCTCGGCCGGATGTCCTGAGGGGCCGTTATTCCCGAAGCCGAATCGAAGCCTTCTCGTTAGTCCACGCAAATTAACGTATGATCCCGGACGGACGGCCACGATCGGCGTTAGGTATTTCCTCTGGTTCCATAAGTTTCAGTTTCACCTCCCCCCCTCCCAGCCGTGTATTACGCATGTCCCGCGGCGGCGCCACACATGGCGATCTCCATCTCCTCCACCTGTCGGAGCTGCTGTTGTTTGAAGAGACACAGCAGCGGCGCTGCTGCCCGAGGGCCCCGCGGCCGAACCCACTTCGCTCTCCACCTTCCTCCCTGCGTCGCCGTCTCAACATGCGCCTAAGCCAAATTGCCGTGCAGACCATCGCAAGCCGCTGTCCTACCATAGACTGCCTCGTCGTGCGCACCCGGAAGAAGCCCTCGAATCCTCCGCGAGTATGCATGCACCACCACGCCGGCCCCAAGCCTGTTCAGCGCCGCCCGCGCACGGCCTGGATCCCGGCGCCTCCTGGGGCCGACGGGTACGAGGAGGAGGGCCACTACAAGGATGGCACTGAACCGTCCAACTCCGCTGCTGCGAGGGCGGCGGCTAGGTTCCCAGTAGTCGCGAACCTAGCGTCTACAAGTCGGACAATGGGCAGCGGTGGGCACGATGCTTCCAGCAGGCTCATTTTCTCAGCCAAACTCTGTTCCCGATTAAGTTACCATATCCCTTGTTTCTTAAAACATTCCAGGCATTGATTTCCTTAACAGTTTACATGTCATGTGTTTGATACAATGGACAGGATGAACTATTGTGCTAAATGGTCTTTAATAATTTCCCTGTGTGAGGGGTACACCATTGACTCACTATACTGATGCAATTAACCTCCATAGTTCATTCTTCAACTGATGTTCATTTGAAACTTACCATATATCAGGTAGAAAATGTGTTGGCTCAAGATCATTGGGAGTGTTTACCATCATGATTTCCTTCCTCATATGCCATGGACAATCAGGAACTACTTTTCTGTCGTTTCTGGTATTGCTGCTACAGGTGTATGTATAGGCTTTCTTCCATGGAGTGAGGAGTCATTTCGCTGAGGAGGAGGGCGGGATCGCCGGGCTGTGGTGATCTAGCCATTTAAACCTCTTGTACATATTTCTCTCTTCTTCTATAAAGTTAAGGTACGCCTTTGGCGTACTCTCGAAAAAAGAGGAGTCATTTCGCTGAGCTGGAGTCCAGGAGTTCGTGGAACCGGGCAGTTGATGAATGGGGCCTTATAGTATGGAAAACATGTTGGTTGCTGTAATCGAATAATTACTCATGTGGAACGTCTTGTTTTCCTTTCACCACACAAGCTTCTTCTAAGTCACGACATGATACTAGATTAGAGATCGTTTCCCTTTTGTCAAGTATAGATACTAGATCACATTTTATTTGGGAGTTTTGTTTTGCATCATTTGTTTGAGTGAGCTTCATTTCTCACATGGTGTCGTAATTAATAAAACACAGTTTTTTATGTGCAGAGCATCTTATAAGACTACAACATTACAATTGGAAAATCTGCAACGACTAGCGAATTGCAATTTCCTTTTCTACGTACAAACATTCATATTGCTCAAATGGTGTTTGATCACTTCTTTGATAGTGCACAGAAAAATTCTTATTTAGTTAGACACTTGTTGCTGAAAATTGTATCTAGCACTTTGTGTAGACCAGGTTATTCCTGGGATCTTGAACTTATCGGTTCTTCTATTTCACTAGTTGCACTTCTGAGCATATAGGTCGACATTATGCAAATATGTAGCTGTTAATTTAACTCTGTTTTATGAGAAAACTTTGACTTTGTGTGCATTATTTAATGTGAAAGTAAATTTTGTTCATTAGAATTCATAAATATGTAAGGTCTGCTAGAACTTTCTTTTTATTAGTCCTCATCACTTGTCCATAGATGAAGCAAATGATAGATGAAGTGAGACATGCTGTTGTTGGATAAGATTTATTACTTTCTTAAATAAATAACATGGTGATATATGGGGCATGAAGAATAGACCCAATTACCGGATGGATCTTAAGGTATACAACGACACTGAAGAGAACAAGCCCGGTTCTGCATCCTCGCTGGCGATCGTGTAAGATATTCTATGCTCGAAGTACTACTCCAAAAATCATATATCCGTAGTAACAAAATTATTGGTGTGAATTCATCATAAGTCTTTGCTTGCCTTGTCCAATAATTTTAAGTATTGAGAAACTATTTTTGTTTTATGCTCTAGGATGTACAAGCCCTGTATTTTTATTTGTGTGCTAAGTCCAGTTTTTATTATTTATGCTACAGCCACTGTCGAAGCTAGGGTAATAGAGATGGTGTGCCGGCATAGGCAGGAGCGATAGCCTTTTTAATCTACGACCTTCTTTCTTTTTTCCTTTCCTTTTCTAAATTGATTTTTTTGGAATATATGAGGCATTTGAATTAAGAGATGGAGGATTTGATTACGTTGCCAAAGGTGGTCTCAAGTTTAATTCACTAATTAGCCATCTTTTCTATTTAGAGTGAAGTTATACTACGGTTGTTTGGTTACACATTTTAAGAGGGTGCTTGGATCCAAGGGACTATTTTTAGTCTGACTAAAAATAGTCTCTTTTAGAGGCTAAAGTTCCAAGCACCTCTGACTAAAGAGAGACTAGGACTAGTCTTGAGGCTAAAAATTTTTAGTCATAGGAAACCTACTAAAATATGTATCAGCCCTCTCTCTCCTCATTTAATTACTCTCCTTTAACACATGCGAGTTCTGGATTGGAGGGTTTGGAGGATAATAAATGCTTAATAATTTGATTTTAGTCTCTTTAGTATTTGGATCCAAGCATGGGTGAGGCTAGCAAGTTTTAGTCCCACTACTTTTAGTCATGGGACTAAAACGTATCCAAGCACCCTCTAAGTCAATACTTGCTACAAGTATGTTTGACAATATGTTAATTAGTCTGGCATCTTGAGTACCGTTTCTGGTTAAATGTGTGTGAATTGGGTGAATTATAGGTGTCGTGTTGTGATTTGAACTACCACAGATTTATTTATTGGTTTAGACCTAGGTAGTGATCATGCCTCCAAATATTTGTAAAAATTCCTATCATTTGATTGAAAAAATTGATGGGAACAACAACACACGCCATACTTCGACACATAACTGAACGCTTAACTTCCAGCGATGTAGTAATTAACAATACTTCTTAATAAGTCTCCGCACTAGACAAAGAAATAGAAGGCACTCATACTTAGGATTCTCTCGTCACATATCAATGCAAGTGCAAATTAAACTGGGGGCACACAAACCACAGCGTGCAGGTACAGGTTGTTCTTCCGTCGGACAGTGAGGCCCATCTCCTCTGTCATGTCCAGCTCATCTGGTCTCACCCCTCCTGGGAGCTCCCAGTCGAAGTGGTAGAGAAGTGCGGCCAGTACAATCTCGATGCTAGCCTGCGCAAACATCATTCCAGGGCACATCCTTCGACCTGCCCCAAATGGTATGTACTCAAAGTTTGTTCCTTTGAAATCAACCATGCCAGATTCAAATCTCTCTGGTTTAAACTCCTCGGGGTCTTCCCAGTGCCTAGGGTCTCTTCCGATTGCCCATGCGTTCACTAACATCGTGGTGCCCTCGGGGACATCATACCCGAGGATTTTGCAAGGCTCAGTTGCCTCCCTAGGGAGAAGCAATGGTGCAGGTGGATGAAGCCTCATTGTCTCCTTGATGACGAGTCTGAGGTACTTGAGATTGATCAAGTCATCCTCGGTCACCTTCGGCTTTCCTTGCAGGTTCTTGCGTACTTCGGCTTGTGCCTTCCGCATCACATTTGGGGACCTCATGAACTCTGACATGGCCCATTAAAGAGTGATTGCTGATGTCTCGCTTCCGGCACCAAACAGTTCCTGCAATTTGCCGATTTGATGAAATTTGGAATTGCTACGTATTCTAGGCAGTTTTGGATTGTCACCCATATGCAGTGAGATATCCAGTAGCAAATCCTTGAATAATAGCGAGTATAACATATAACAATTCTTCGATTCTGTGTGAACTCAAGAAAAAACAAAATGAATTAAGAGACACTTGTGTCTTGCTAGCTACTCTCTCGTTTCGAAATACTTGACCCTTTTTGTTTTGTTGTAACTACTCCATCATTTTTAAATACTTGAGCTTTTTTATTATATGTTGGTCAATTTTTTTGGTTTGACTCAAATTATGAAACAATTTTAACATTGACAACAACATATTGATAATAAATAGAATCAATCACGAAATGAACTATCAAAAAATGTATAATTAGTTTTGTTTAATACTGCATCAACTGTGAGGTGGCGTGGTGACTCATGATTAATCTCCAAATCATTCCAATTTAAAAAAATATGGCATATTTCTTACGGAACTCTGTGGGCAAAGTATAACTGCTAGAAGAGGGAAGGCAGAAGTTAAGAAATTGTTGCACTTATAAGTATAACTGCTTTGATCATTCCCATGGTAAGGGGCACGTCGAGGACACCTTCCTTGCGTATCCTCATGAGCGCGTCCACTAGGTCCTCTCCTTCCTCCACGACACCGCTCGCTGAGGTGGTGGTTGCCCTCTGCTCCTCGTGTTGCTTGATCACGTACTCCATGAGCTCGAAGCTCTTCTGGTGGTACTCCTCGGCCCGCCGTGTCGTGCCGCTGATGAATCTCGCGAGCCACGATGATGGGAACATATCGCTAAGGCTGAACCCGCCGGCGATCTTGACACCATCCTCGAGTGTCTGCAAGAACTTCTCATGCCTCATGAATCTTTCCCCAATCATGGCGCGTACCGCCGAATCGTTGATGAGGATGGCAATTCGCTCACTCACGTTCATGAGCTTCATGGACGGTGCCGCCGTGATGGCGGCCACGAGTCGGCAGACCTCATCCTCCCGGATGTGGCGGAACGACTGCACGCGACGCACACTGAGAAGCTCCAAGATGCAAATCTTGCGAAGCTGCCGCCACAAGGCGCCATAGGGAGCGAATACCAGCCCTTCAGAGTTCATAATCTTCAACGTGGGGCTCAACAGCCGCGTAGCGAAGACGACGTCATGCGTCCGCATGATCTCGCGGGCAGCCTCCGGGGATGTGGCCACCATCACCGGCACCTTGCCGAGCTTGAGGTACATGAGAGGCGCGTCGAGCTGGTGAGCGAGGTCGGCCATGACACAGTGCATGAGCTGGTTGCCGGCGAGGTGATGAAGACTGCCGATGAGCGGAAGCCGCCACGGACCGGGTGGCAGACGCACGCCGCTATTGCCACCGCTGTGTTTCGTGTTGAGCTTGAAGAGAAGGAGAGGAAGGAGGAGAGCCAAGAGAAGGCAGAGGTAGTACGCCCACTGCTCCATGGAGAGGTCTCGTGTGCACTAGTAGAAAAAGAGGCTTCCGTCCAGCCTCATTAGTCGCGAAACTGTAGGAACCGCGACTAATGAAGTCTTCAGTCGCGGTTCGGCAGATGAACCGCGACCAAATGCCTGGGCCCAGGGCGCTCGCGGGCTTTAGTCGCGGTTGGCCAGGCCAACCGCGACTAAAGGTGCCCAAAGGCCTTTAGTCGCGGTTGGCCTGGCATGAGAAGAATGCTGCAGAAGTAATTATTTTCATTCATTTGCGCTCTATATCGATCGGCCTATTTCGTTCATTTCCTAATATCAAGTAACTAATTAATAACTCTCTTGTTCATTTAATTTTCTTTGCCTCGTAGGGTTTGGAGACGGTTCGTAGATACAAAGGTCGGTGAATTCAAAAAAGAGCTAGAATTCAAAATGTTAAAGGCTAAGAATGCTGGGGATATTCAGCCACCGGAGACCAATCTATGTGGATACTATGTCTGTGAGATGATCCGGAGATACACCTCTGAGCGGGTTCCGAGTGATACCAATGCTAAGAGGAATAACCTCCGGTGGATGCTTAGTCCAGAAGCTCGCTTCCGACCACTTCAAGAGGAACTAGCTGGATGGTTCAGCAGGGAAGTCCTCCATCCTAAAGGAGAACACTATTACGAGGACGTAGAACTTTATATGCATTAAATCATGTATGGAAACTTGTTCAAAATTGTATATGGTCATCCGATGATATTGAATATATATTGTATATTCCTCTTGAATTCTTTTCGGTTCTAATTTCAAATTTATTTGAAATTGTACATTCATATGCATGTATGTAGTACCGTAGAATATATGAAACTCCTTCAAAATTAAAATAAAGCACAAAAGAAATAAAACAATACAAATTAAACAGAAAACAGGTTTAAGGGGGGAGGTTTAGGGGGGGGGCTAAAACCCTAAACCTGCGGCGGCCTTTAGTCGCGGTTGGCCAGAAGAACCGCGACTAAAGGTCCTCCGCCCCGACGGCCACCTGGCGCCCACGTGGACGGGCCTTTAGTCGCGGTTCTTAAGCAACCGCGACTAAAGGGGGGGGGGGCTTTAGTCGCGCCCGGTCGGTCGCGGTTGCGCAACCGCGACTAATGGCAGTTGCGAACCGCGACCAAAGGCCTTTTTTCCACCAGTGGTGTTGAGCTAAGGCGCAGTGTGGTAGAGTGAAGGTGATGCTGCACTTTGAGTCTCTGGCTCAAGGGCCTGATCTTATATAGTACTTCCTCTGTTTCTAAACATATTTAAAAAAATTCTATATAGACTACATACAAAGTAAAATGAGTGAATCTATACTTTAAAATACGTCTATATACATCCATATGTAGTTCATATACAAATCTCTAAAAAGATATTTTTAGAAACGGAGGGTATTAAGGCGCAATGCATTAACTGCTGGGTTAATTAGGGGGTGAGAAACGGAAAAGCAGCCTGTATGCAGCCAGTGCATGCACGGTGACAGCTTGATTATTGACCGGGGGAGTAATGCGTCATAATTGCGTGAGTAATTGGGGCATGTTCAATGCAGGGCGGTTACTTAGACGCTTATAGACAAAAAAATACATAAAATTAAAGAATAATATAAGCATCCGCCCTACGCAACGCTGGCCGCTAATCAAGGCGCTAATAACTGGTGGTTGTTGCACTAAATGCTATCTTTCCATGAGGCTAGTCATAGTGGGACTAACTTAGGTAGTAACATAGTGCACTTTAAGAAAAAAATTTTATGTGGCAAGTAGTCAATGAGAGATGGTAACATAATATATCACTGTAACATAGCGCTTCTCAAGACAAGATGAGTCTACAAGTTAATAAATGAAGCCATCTATGTTACTACTATTATGTTACTTTGTATTATGAAGGTAGTAACTTATACTAGTGTCATATGCATGATACTAGTCTAAGTTACTTCCCACTATGACCAGCCTGAGAGAAAAAAAAGGCCAAGCGCCCGACACCAAATATTGCGCCGATACCATGGGTGACTCCAGGATTTGAGGGTATAACCACTAATCGGCCAAGATTTCTATCCTAGCGCCGGTTCCTAGTGCCTCGCGTTGGAGATGCCCTTAGGCGCTGTGGTTTAACTACTTATGCTATTTTTCGGTCATGAGCAAATGAATTTACAGCCAATCGCTAATCACCTAGATCCCAGAAATTGCTCATGCGCGCCGAGTAAACCGTGACAGAGCACCTAATCCCTGTCCTCGCATGAATTAGGTATTTCTGGCTGTTTGATTTCATTTGTTAAACATTAATGGCCGTCAGATCTAAAGTAAACGCTATGTTCGCCGCGAACTGGGCCTGAAATCGCAAGGGAAGCTACTCCCCGTAGCTATTTTGCAGCCCTGTCATTAATTGGGCCACGTCTCCTGCTCGGGCCAAGGCTAAGCCCGGTTCAGCCTTACACGATGACATCTCCCTCCCTTCCTTCGCTGCTCAGGCTACCCCCTCCTCTCCCTGCCGCCGCCCATGACGACATCTCCTCCCTCTTCGCTCCCCTACATGTCGATGTCGCCGC
Source organism: Triticum aestivum (assembly GCF_018294505.1). Lineage (NCBI taxonomy): Eukaryota > Viridiplantae > Streptophyta > Magnoliopsida > Poales > Poaceae > Triticum > Triticum aestivum. The sequence continues at coordinate 433,815,096 of NC_057794.1, forward strand.
CTATGCCTTCGCGTCCCTCGCCCGTCTCGTGGCTATCAGGACTGAAGCTGTCGCGATATTCTTCAGTTAACTGTAGCAGATCAAGAAGAAAACATTTCAGAGAAATGGACGGCTGAGATAGCTCCTCACTATTACCATTTGTCGCTAGCTGTACGATGAAGATTGTAACGTTACTGTTAGTTACTGCTCCATTTCACCTCCTTGCCGGGAGCTCATCGCCTATATAACAGCGGGCTTGTGGCTGGCAGTCATCATCGTTATTTTTTCCTACAAGAATTGCCAAGATGGCCAAGTAAACTCATATATAATACATATATCGTGGATCCGGGAGAAATTCCCCAATCCCCTTTCTTCAAATCCCTAAACCTATCATCCTGGACTAGCTAGATCCTGACAAATTGGTATCATGAGCAAGCGTTCCTTGGCGGAGGCGAGTTCCGATGGGTGATTTTTTCTCTCTCTAGGTATTCCCACCCTTTCCTTCTGATCGGCGACGGAGTCCTGAGAGGCGTCGGGGTTGAAGAGTGTCGGCGGTGTGTGGTGGCACTGGCGGCGACGATCGTTCGGGTACAAATCAGCCGAGCCGGAGCGGTTGGTCGAGCACCTCGCTAGATTGGTAAAATCCCGCGTCTGAGCACTGATCCGTGTACCTTGGAGGCGTGGATCAGGGCAGCGGCAGGATTTGAGGTCGAGCAAGGGTTGTTGGTCGATCCAGTAGTAAAATTGCTAAACTCCACTTCAGATCAAGGCGATGGGGCGCGCGAAGGTAATTGATGAGACGGATCTGCAAGAAGTGCTGTCTCTTTGGGATGATTTCGGAGTTCTACAGAAAGATCAAGCTCAGATGCAGGCTGATATGGCAAAACTGCATGATGATGTCCATTCGATCAGCTCAAAACAGGGAGAAATTTCAGTGCAAATGGGGAATGTCGAGTAAGTGGTTCTGGACTTGGGCAAGCAGCTATCCACAATTAATGTTGTGTTGCAGACCTTGGTGAAAGCGCCAGTAAGAGAGAGACAACTGATCCAGCTTCAAGTTCGCAGCAAGCACCTAAATCACCAGCAGGGTCTCAAGAGCAAATGCAGAATCAATTGCTCAGAATAGACCAACTCAGGAAACAGCTGGAAGCAGGAAAAGAGAAAACAAGACAGTTAGAAGAACTACAGATGCAGAACTTACCTCCTAACAGAACAAGTAAACCTGCGGCTCCACCTGGATTTAATCAGCAAGGCAGAACAGAGCAGGCAAGTCCTTTAGGAACACGAATGACAGCAAGACACAATTCTTACACTCCTGCATTTCAGCAACATTATCATCAAAATAGAGACAACTAGTTATGGCAGGGGTATGCTAGAACTTATGAACAAGACATGCAATGTCAGTTCATGAAATCTCTCACTAAAGGACCCAAAATGGATTTTCCTAGATTTCAAGGTGAGGACCCAGTTGGGTGGATCAGACAGTGCAATAAATACTTTCAGATGTGAGGTGCTCCTGAAGAATATAAAGTCTCTCTTGCTCGGCTATACATTATTGGGGAAGCTGATGTGTGGTTGAGAAGATCAGGATTACTGGAGAAGAAAGTATCATGGAAGGAATTTTGCACTGAAATCACCAAGAGATTTTCTGAAAAATTCAACTCCATGAGACAATTAAACAGCTCTGTGTCTAAATATACAAAGACATTTGAAGATCTTATGGCTGATGTCCAAGAGGAAAATCCTGAACTAGCAAAATCTTGGTTTTAAGATGCTATGTAAATGGTTTGAGGGAGGGCATAAAGTTCCAGATCAGACCATTAAGACCGCAAACACTCACTGATGCTTATTGGTTAGCTAAAGATGTAGAGCCATGTCACCCTCCAGTGACCACGGTGCCTAAAAGAATTTTTGTCCCTTACAACAACTACTATCAGAAAACCTCTGGGAGTTTCCCTCCAAAGCAGAGTACCACTCCCTCTTCTCAACAGCAAATTCCCATCAGGCATACTAAAGTTCCTGTTAACAATACACAGAAAATCAGGAAAGTGGGTGAGTGTTGGAGATGTGGAGATAAGTGGGTGCATGGTCATAAATGCAAATTAGTTCCAACTATACATGCTAGGAAACAAGAACTAGAGGAGCAAACAACTTATGAGGTAGAAGAGCAACAGCTTGAGGAACAAATAGAACCAGTATCTGAAGGAGATCAGGCCATGTTCATCTCCACTTTTGTAGTGGGACAACAACTTGCAGTGCCTACTCCAACAGTGATAATACATATCAATGGAAAAAGAGCAGTGGCCTTATTAGACTCTAGTAGCACTACATCTTTCCTCAATCAGGAGTTTGCAGTCAAAGCTAACTACAACATGCTGCATGTTAAACCTAGAAGCATTGCAGTAGCTAGGGGTGGAGTATTACTATCTACTGCAGTGGTTCCCAATTGTGAATTTCAGATTGCCAAACTGACAGTATCTCACAATTCCAGAGTAATCTCTCTACCAAGTCATGATGTTATCTTGGGATATGACTGGTTTACTGTTGTTAGTCATGTTTCCTTTGATATCCCTGCATAGCAATTTGGGTTTACACATGGGGGCAAACAGACTGTGTCAACAACAATGTTCTCTACTGCCGCTAACTTGAAAGAAGTTCCACCCAAGAGAGTGGACAAGCTGATGGAGAAAGGAGCTGAAGTATTTCTCTGTCAAATTCTTAGCATACTCATGAATGCTCCTGAGGATTTTAAAACTCGACCAGAAATACAGAAATTACTCTTGGAATATGTAGATTTGTTTGAAGAACCTAAAACACTACTACCTCAGAGGGCATTGGACCATAAAACCCCTTTAGTGGCAGGAGCTACACCACCCCAGGCCAGACCTTATAGAGTCCCTCAACACCAAAAGAAGGAAATGGAAGAGCAAATTAAAAATTTGTTAGCTGCACATTTGATAAGGCACAGTCAAAGCCCTTTTGCAGCACCAGTTCTGTTAGTTAAGAAAAAGGATGGATCTATGAGGTTATGTACTAATTATAGAAAGCTCAATGCTCTCGCAATTAAGAACAAGTTCCCTATACCAGTTATAGAAGATTTGTTGGATGAGCTCCATGGAGCAAAATACTTCACCAAATTGGACTTCAGGTCTGGATACCATCAGATCAGAATGTCACCTGAAGATATATAAAAGACTGCCTTTAGAACATTCTTGGGGCACTTTGAATATTTAGTCATGCCCTTTGGTCTTTCAAATGCACTTGGTACATTTCAGGAACTGATGAACACCATTTTTGGGCCTTATTTGAGGAAATTTGTGTTGGTTTTCTTTGATGACATATTAATATTCAACAAATCTCTCAAAGAACATCTAGAACATATCAAACTGGTAATGGAGTTACTAAAGAAACATCAGCTCTATGCAAAGATGTCTAAATGTGTATTTGCAGTACAACAAGTGGAGTACTTGGGCCATGTTATCTTTGAAAAGGGGGTAGCTACGAACCCACAGAAAATATCAGCCACTTCAGATTGGCCAATTCCTGAAAATATTACTAAACTAAGAACTTTTCTTGGTCTGGTTGGGTATTACAGAAGGTTTATGATACGTCCATTTTGCATCATGCTTTTATATCAATATTTATTGCATTATGGGTTGTTATTACACACTATGTCACAATACTTATGCTTATTCTCTCTTATTTTACAAGGTTTACATAAAGAGGGAGAATGCCAGCGGCTGGGATTCTGGCTGGAAAAGGAGCAAATATTAGAGACCTATTCTGCACACCTCCAAAAGTCTTAAAACTTCACGGATGATGTTTTCCAAATATATAAAAAACATTGAGCGCAAGAACTTCACCAGGGGGGCCACACCCTGCCCACGAGGGTGGGGGCGCGCCCTACCCCCTGGGCGCACCCCCTACCTCGTGGGCCCCCTGGTGGCCCTCCGGTGACCATCTTCTGCTATATGGACTCTTTCGATGGGAAAATAATCATAAGACATCTTCTCGGACGAAATTCCGCCGCCACGAGGCGGAACCTTGGTGGAACCAATCTAGGGTTCTGGCGGGGCTGTTCTGCCGGGGAAACTTCCCTCCTGGAGGGGGAAATCATTGCCATCATCATCACCAACGCTCCTCTCATCGGGAGAGGGAAATCTCCATCAACATCTTCATCAGCACCATCTCATCTCAAAACCTTAGTTCATCTCTTGTACCCAATTCTTGTCTACAAGTCCAGGATTGGTGCTAGTAGGTTGCTAGTAGTGTTAATTACTCCTTGTAGTTGATGCTAGTTGGTTTAATTGGTGGAAGATCATATGTTCAGATCCTATATGCACATTAATACCCCTCTGATTATGAACATGTTTATGCTTTGTGAGTAGTTACTTTTGTTCCCGGGGACATGGGAGAAGTCTTGCTATTAGTAGTCATGTGAATTTGGTATTCGTTCGATATTTTGATGAGATGTATGTTGTCTCTCCTCTAGTGGTGTTATGTGAACGTCGACTACATGACACTTCACCATTGTTTGGGCCTAGAGGAAGGCATTGGGAAGTAATAAGTAGATGATGGGTTGCTAGAGCGACAGAATCTTAAACCCTACTTTATGCGTTGCTTCGTAAGGGGCTGATTTGGATCCATATGTTTCATGCTATGGTTAGGTTTAACTTAATACTTTTGTTGTATTTGCGGATGCTTGCAATAGAGGTTAATCATAAGTGGGATGCTTGTCCAAGTAAGGAGAACACCCAAGCACCGGTCCACCCACATACCAAATTATCAAAGTACCGAACGTGAATCATATGAGCGTGATGAAAACTAGCCTGATGATATTCCCATGTGTCCTCGGGAGCGCTTTACATCATATAGGAGTTTGTCCAGGCATGTCCTTTTCTACAAAAGGATTGGGCCACTTTACTGCACTTTATTTACTTTTGTTACTTGTTGCTCGTTACAAATTATCTTATCACAAAACTATCTGTTACCACTTATTTCAGTACTTGCAGAGAATACCATGCTGGAAACCGCTTATCATTTCCTTCTGCTCCTCGTTGGGTTAAACACTCTTACTTATCGAAAGGACTACGATAGATCCCCTATACTTGTGGGTCATCAGTTTATTAAGGGATATGGAGTAATAAAAGCGACAGACTGCATAATAAAGGTCCATATCACAAGTGGCAATATAAAAGTGATGTTATTTCGCATTAGGATTATGTGCATCCAACCATAAAAGCGCATGACAACCTCTGCTTCCCTCTGCGAAGGGCCTATCTTTTACTTTTATCTCCTATACTGCAAAAGAGTCAAGGTGATCTTCACCCTTCCTTTTTTACATTTTATCCTTTGGCAAGCACAATATGTTGGAAAGATCCTGGTATATATGGCTAATTGGATGTGGGTTTTCATGAACTATTACTGTTGACATTACCCATGAGGTAAAACGTTGGGAGGCAAAACTACAAGCCCCTATCTTTCTCTGTGTCCGATTAAAACTCCATACCCATAAGTATTGCGTGAGTGTCAGCAATTGTGAAAGACTATATGATAGTTGAGTATGTGGACTTGCTAAAAAGCTCTCATACATTGACTCTTTCCTATGTTATGCTAAATTGCAATTGCTTCAATTACTGAGATTATAGTTTGTTAGTTTTCAATGAAGTTTAGGATTCATACTTGATATTGTGATTAAACTATTACTCTAGCATAAGATATCATATGACAAGAATAATATAAGTTGCTGCTCTAAGAATGATCATGATGCCATCATGTCCATGTTTTATTTTTATCGACACCTTCATCTCTAAACATGTGGACATATTTTTCGATTTCGGCTTTTCACTTGAGGACAAGCGAGGTCTAAGCTTGGGGGAGTTGATACGTCCATTTTGCATCATGCTTTTATATCAATATTTATTGCATTATGGGCTATTATTACACATTATGTCACAATACTTATGCTTATTCTCTCTTATTTTACAAAGTTTACATAAAGAGGGAGAATGCCGGCGGCTGGGATTCTGGCTGGAAAAGGAGCAAATATTAGAGACCTATTCTGCACAGCTCCAAAAGTCCTAAAACTTCACGGATGATGTTTTCCAAATATATAAAAAACATTGAGCGCAAGAACTTCACCAGGGGGGCCACACCCTACCCACGAGGGTGGGGGCGCGCCCTACCCCCCTGGGAGCGCCCTCTACCTCGTCAGCCCCCTGGTGGCCCTCCGATGACCATCTTCTGCTATATGGACTCTTTCGATGGGGAAATAATCATAAGCCATCTTCTCGGACGAAACTCCGCCGCCACGAGGCGGAACCTTGGCGGAACCAATCTAGGGTTCTGAGGGGCTGTTCTGCCGGGGAAACTTCCCTCCTGGAGGGGGAAATCATCGCCATCATCATCACCAACGCTCCTCTCATCGGGAGAGGGCAATCTCCATCAACATCTTCATCAGCACCATCTCATCTCAAAACCCTACTTCATCTCTTATACCCAATTCTTGTCTCCAAGTCCGGGATTGGTGCTAGTAGGTTGCTAGTAGTGTTAATTACACCTTATAGTTGATGCTAGTTGGTTTAATTGGGGGAAGATCATATGTTCAGATCCTATATGCACATTAATACCCCTCTGATTATGAACATGTTTATTCTTTGTGAGTAGTTACTTTTGTTCCTGAGGACATGGGAGAAGTCTTGCTATTAGTAGTCATGTGAATTTGGTATTCGTTCGATATTTTGATGAGATGTATGTTGTCTCTCCTCTAGTGGTGTTATGTGAACGTCGACTACATGACACTTCACCATTGTTTGGGCCTAGAGGAAGGCATTGGGAAGTAATAAGTAGATGATGGGTTGCTAGAGGGACAGAAGCTTAAACCCTAGTTTATGCGTTGCTTCGTAAGGGGCTGATTTGGATCCATATGTTTCATGATATGGTTAGGTTTACCTTAATACTTTTGTTGTATTTGCGGATGCTTGCAATAGAGGTTAATCATAAGTGGGATGCTTGTCCAAGTAAGGGCAGCACCCAAGCACTGGTCCACCCACATACCAAATTATCAAAGTACCGAACGCGAATCATATGAGCATGATGAAAACTAGCTTGACGATATTCCCATGTGTCCTCGGGAGCGCTTTACATCATATAAGAGTTTGTCCAGGCTTGTCCTTTGCTACAAAAGGATTGGGCCACTTTGATGCACTTTATTTACTTTTGTTACTTGTTGCTCATTACAAATTATCTTATCACAAAACTATCTGTTACCACTTATTTCAGTACTTGCAGAGAATACCTGTCTGGAAACCGCTTATCATTTCCTTCTGCTCCTCGTTGGGTTCGACACTCTTACTTATCGAAAGGACTACGATAGATCCCCTATACTTGTGGGTCATCAAGACTCCTTTCTGGCACCATTGCCGGGGAGTGAAGCACCTTTGGTAGGTGGAATTTGGTAAGGAAAAATTTATATAGTGTGCTGAAATTTACTGTCACTTGTTACTATGGAAAGTAATCCTCTGAGGGGCTTGTTCGGGGTATCTTCACCCCGACCAGTAGAGCAAAGAGTTGCTCCTCAACCTACTGAACCTACTGAAAATAAAAATGCTTGCTTTGAAATTCCTTTGGGTATGGTAGAAAAACTGCTAGCTAATCCTTTTTAGGAGATGGAACAAAACATCCTGATGAGCATCTAATATATGTGGATGAAGTTTGTGGATTATTTAAGCTTGCAGGTGTACCCGGAGATGTTGTTAAGAAGAAGGTCTTCCCCTTATCTTTGAGGGGATATGCATTGACATGGTATAGGCTATGTGATGATATGGAGTCATGGAACTACAAACGATTGAAATTGGAATTTCATCAAAAGTTTTATCCCATGCATCTTGTTCATCGTGATCGCAATTATATATATAATTTTTGGCCTCGTGAAGGAGAAAGCATCGCTCAAGCTTGGGGGAGGATTAAATCAATGCTATATTCATGCCCCAATCATGAGCTCTCAAGAGAAATGATTATTCAAAATTTTTATGCTCGGCTTTCTGGTAACAATCGCACCATGCTTGATACTTCTTGTGCTGGCTCTTTTATGATGAAGACTATTGAATTCAAATGGGATTTATTGGAAAGAATTAAACGCAACTCCGAAAATTGGGACCTCGACAATGGTAAGGAGTCAGGTATGACACCTAGTTTTGATTGTGTTAAATCTTTTATGGATACCGATATTTTTTGTAAATTTAGCACTAAATATGGACTTGACTCTGAGATAGTAGCTTCTTTCTGTGAATCATTTGCTGCTTATGTTGATCTCCCCAAGGAGAAGTGGTTTAAATATCATCCTCCCATAGAAGTAAAAGTAGCTGCACCTATTCAAGTTGAAGAAAAGACTATCACTTATAACGATCCTATTGTTCCTACTTCTTATGTTGAGAAACCACCTTTCCCTGTTAGGATAAAGGATCATGCTAAAGCTTCAACTGTGGTTCGTAAAAGCAATATTAAAACATATACACCTCCTGAGCAAGTTAAAGTTGAACCTAATATTGCTATTGTTAAAGATCTCTTGTCTGATAATATAGATGGGCATGTTATTTATTTCTATAATGAAATTGCTAGAATTGCTAAACCCCGTGATATAGATAAACCTAGACCCGTGGTAGGCATGCCTGTTATTTCTGTTAAAATAGGAGATCATTGTTATCATGGCTTGTGTGATATGGGTTCTAGTGCTAGTGCAATACCTATTGACTTATACAAATAAATTATGCATGACATTGCACCCGCTGAGTTAGATGATATTGATGTCACAATTAAACTTGCTAATAGAGATACTATTTCACCAACGGGAATTGTTAGAGATGTTGAAGTCTTGTGTGGAAAAACTAAATATCCTGCTGATTTTCTTGTTCTTGGTTCCCCACAAGATAGTTTTTGTCCCATTATATTTGGCAGACCCTTCTTAAATACTATTAATGCTACCATAGATTGCAAAAGGGATGTTGTTACTGTCATTTTAGATGATATGACTCATGAATTTAATTTTTCTAAATTTAGTAGACAACACCGTGAAGAAGAATTATCTAGTAAGGATGAAATTATTGGTCTTGCTTCTATTGCCGTACCTCCTAGTGATCCTTTAGAATAATATTTGCTAGACCATGAAAATGATATGTTTATGAGTGAAAGAAGGGAATTAGATGAAGTATTCTTTAAACATGAACCTATTCTGAAAAACAATTTACCTGTTGAAATCCTAGGGGATCCTTCTCCAACCAAGGGTGATCCCGTGTTTGAGCTTAAACCGTTACCTGATACTCTTAAATATGCTTATCTTGATGAGAAAAAGATATATCCTGTTATTATTAGTGCTAACCTTTCAGAACAGGAAGAAGAGAGATTATTGAAAACTCTGAAGAAGCACAGTGCTGCTATTGGGTATACTCTTGATGATCTTAAGGGCATTAGTCCCACTCTATGTCAACATAAAATTAGTTTGGAAGAAGATGCTAAACCAGTTCGTGATCATCAACGTCGTCTGAATCCTAAAATGAAAGAGGTGGTAAGAAAGGAGATACTAAAGCTCCTTGAGGCAGGTATAATTTATCCCGTTGCTGATAGTAAGTGGGTAAGTCCTGTCCATTGTGTCCCTAAGAAGGGAGGTATTACTGTTGTTCCTAATGATAAAGATGAATTCATTCCTCAAAGAATTATTACTGGTTATAGGATGGTAATTGATTTCCGCAAATTAAATAAGGCTACTAAAAAGGATCATTACCCCTTACCTTTTATCGATCAAATGCTAGAAAAATTATCCAAACATACACATTTTTGCTTTCTAGATGGTTATTCTGGTTTCTCTCAAATACCTGTGTCAGCCAAAGATCAATCAAAGACTACTTTTACATGCCCTTTTGGTACTTTTGCTTATAGACGTATGCCTTTTGGTTTATGTAATGCACCTGCTACCTTTCAAAGATGCATGATGGCTATATTCTCTAACTTTTGTGAAATGATTTGTGAGGTTTTCATGGACTACTTTTCTGTCTATGGATCTTCTTTTGATGATTTCTTGAGCAACCTTGATCGAGTTTTGCAGAGATGTGAAGAAACTAATCTTGTCTTGAATTGGGAAAAGTTCCACTTTATGGTTAATGAAGGTATTGTCTTGGGGCATAAAGTTTCTGAAAGAGGTATTGAAGTTGATAAAGCCAAGGTTGATGCTATTGAAAAGATGCCATGTCCCAAGGACATCAAAGGTATAAGAAGTTTCCTTGGTCATGCCGGTTTTTATAGGAGGTTCATTAAGGACTTCTCAAAAATCTCTCGGCCTCTGACTAATTTATTACAAAAAGATATACCATTTGTCTTTGATGATGATTGTGTAGAAGCATTTGAAATACTTAAGAAAGCATTGATCTCTGCGCCTATTGTTCAGCCACCTGATTGGAATTTACCCTTTAAAATTATGTGTGATGCTAGTGATTATGCTGTAGGTGTTGTTCTAGGACAAAGAGTTGATAAGAAACTAAATGTTATTCAATATTCTAGTAAAACTCTAGACAATGCTCAAAGAAATTATGCTACCACTGAAAAAGAATTATTAGCAGTTGTATTTGCTTGTGATAAGTTTAGACCTTATATTGTTGATTCTAAAGTAACTATTCACACTGATCATGTTGCTATTAAATATCTTATGGAAAAGAAAGATGCTAAACCTAGACTTATTAGATGGGTTCTCTTGCTACAAGAATTTGATTTACATATTGTTGATAGAAAAGGAGCCGAGAACCCCGTTGCAGACAACTTGTCTAGGTTAGAAAATGTGCTTGATGACTCACTACCTATTGATGATAACTTCCCTGATGAGCAATTAAATATCATAAATACTTCTCATACTGCTCCATGGTATGTTGATTATGCTAATTACATTGTTGCTAAGTTTATACCACCTAGTTTCACATACCAGCAAAAGAAAAAGTTCTTCTATAATTTGAGGCATTACTTTTGGGATGACCCACATCTTTATAAAGAAGGAGTGGATGGTGTTATTAGACGTTGTGTACCTGAGCATGAATAGGAACATATCCTACGCAAGTGTCACTCCGAAGCTTATGGAGGACACCATGCTGGAGATAGAACTGCACATAAGGTACCACAATATGTTTTTATTGGCCTACTCTCTTCAAGGATGCCCATAAGTTTGTCTTATCTTGTGATGAATGTCAAAGAATTGGTAATATTAGTAGACGTCAACAAATGCCTATGAATTATTCACTTTTTATTGAACCATTTGATGTTTGGGGCTTTGACTATATGGGACCGTTTCCTTCCTCTAATGGTTATACACATATTTTAGTTGATGTTGATTACGTTACTAAGTGGGTAGAAGCTATCCCAACTAGTAGTGTGGATTATAACACTTCTATTAAAATGCTTCAAGAAGTTATTTTTCTAAGGTTTGGAGTCCCTAGATATTTAATGACTGATGGTGGTTCACATTTTATTCATGGTGCTTTCCGTAAAATGCTTGCTAAATATGATGTTAATCATAGAATTGCATCTCCTTATCACCCTCAGTCTAGTGGTCAAGTAGAATTGAGTAATAGAGAACTCAAATTAATTTTGCAAAAGACTGTTAATAGGTCCAGAAAGAATTGGTCCAAGAAACTTGATGATGCATTATGGGCCTATAGAACTGCATATAAAAATCCTATGGGTATGTATCCGTATAAAATGGTCTATGGAAAAGCATGTCACTTACCTCTCGAACTAGAACACAAGGCTTATTGGGCCATTAAAGAACTTAATTATGATTTTAAACTTGCCGGTGAGAAGAGGCTATTTGATATTAGCTCACTTGATGAATGGAGAAGCCAAGCCTACGAAAATGCCAAGTTGTTTAAAGAAAAAATTAAAAGGTGGCATGATAAAAGAATACAAAAGCGTGAGTTTAACATAGGTGATTATGTATTGCTATACAACTCTCGTTTAAGATTTTTTGCAGGAAAACTTCTCTCTAAATGGGAGGGTCCTTACCTTATCGAGGAGGTCTACCGTTTCGGTGCCATAAAAATCAACAACTTCGAAGGCAGAAATCCGAGGGTGGTGAACGGTTAAAGAATCAAACACTATATCTCAGGTAATCCCATAAATGTTGAAACCAATGTTATTGAAACCGTAACCCCGGAGGAATACATAAAGGACACTTTCTGGAATGCTTCAGACTCCAAAAAGGAATAGGTATGTGTTACGGTAAGTAAACCGACTCCAAAACAGTTTTTAAGGCAATATTTCTCCGTTTTGGAATATTTAGAAAAATAGAAAAATAAGCAGCAGTCCGGAAAGGAAACGAGGGTCCACGAGGGTGGAGGGCGCGCCCTACCCTACTGGGCGCGCCCCCCTACCTCGTGGGCACCTCGTGTGCTCTCCGGGCTCTGTTTTCTTACACGACACGTATTTTGGTCGGTAAAAATTCATTATATAATCTCCCGGGGGTTTTGACTCCCGTATCACGCAAAAATCTCCTGTCTTTTGTTTCGAGCTGTTTTCTGTCAGGGTTTTCAAGGCCAGGCACTATGTCGTCTCCCTCCTCCTTCAACCATGAGGGCAATGATGCTTGGCTAATGAAGATAGAGCTGAAGAAAGAAGAACCTATGGAGATCAACAAGGATGAAGGGATCAAGGAGGCCATGGAGGACCAAGTTCTAGCAACAGAGGACACCCTTCAACTGGATCACAATCTTCTTACCTCAACAAAAATCGAAGCTTTCAAGATGATTGAGTTGGCTCGTATACAAAATAAGTATCTCACACGTGAAAATATTTTGTTGAAGGAGCAGATCATCACACTCAAGGGCATTATCCGCATGCTAGAAGACCTCCTACGCTCGATGTGCGACTATCCATCATCAACAACTCCACCTTCTTCACCAACAAATAAGAATTGAGTATCTGGTATGGGCACTCCACTTGGCAACTGCCAAGCTTGGGGGAGTGCCCCGGTATCGTATCACCATCACTTTTATCTTTTCAGTTTTCCTTAGTTCGATCCTTTTGGTAATATTTTGATCTAGTAGAATAAAAGTTCTTAGTATGATCTAGTTGTGAGTTTTGCTTTATTATCCTTCTATGTAATCGAGTCCATGAGCTATATAATAAATATTAGTGTTGAGTCAAGGGCGATTATTTTGCCATGATCCCAAGTGAATAAAAGAAAAGAGAAAGAAATAAAAAGAAACAAAGAGATCATGTGACTCTTATGGAGAGTAATAAGCTCACATAGAAAAAGTATGATGAATAAAAGTTATTGAGGGTTGACAAACATAGTTTTGGTCATCGTTGCAATTAATAGAAAGTAATAAAGAAAGAGAGGTCTTCACATATAAATAACTATCTTGGACATCTTTTATGATTGGGAGCACTCATTAAAATATGACATGCTAAAGAGTTGACATTGGACAAGGAAGACAACGTAATGGGTTATGTTTTCTTACATCTGAGATAAATTATATTGTCTTGGATCCTCCAACATGTTGAGCTTTCCTTTCTCCCTCATGCTAGCCAAATTCATTGCACCAAGTAGAAATACTACTTGTGCTTCCAAATACCCTTAAACCAGTTTTGCCATGAGAGTCCGCCATACCTACATAGGGGTTGAGAAAGATCCATCAAGTAAGTTGTCATCGGTGCAAGCAATAAAAATTGCTCTCTAAATATGTATGATTGATTGGTGCGGTAGAAATAAGCTTTATACAATAGTGTGATATGGAAGTAATAAAAGCGACGGACTGCATAATAAAGGTCCATATCACAAGTGGCAATATAAAGTGATGTTCTTTCGCATTAGGATTTTGTGCATCCAACCATAAAAGCGCATGACAACCTCTGCTTCCCTCTGCGAAGGGCCTATCTTTTACTTTTATCTCCTATACTGCAAAAGAGTCAAGGTGATCTTAACCCTTCCTTTTTACATTTTAGCCTTTGGCAAGCGCAATATGTTGGAAAGATCCTGGTATATATGGCTAATTGGATGTGGGTTTTCATGAACTATTACTGTTGACATTACCCATGAGGTAAAACGTTGGGAGGCAAAACTATAAGCCCCTATCTTTCTCTGTGTCCGATTAAAACTCCATACCCATAAGTATTGTGTGAGTGTCAGCAATTGTGAAAGACTATATGATAGTTGAGTATGTGGACTTGCTAAAAAGCTCTTATACATTGACTCTTTCCTATGTTATGATAAATTGCAATTGCTTCAATGACTGAGATTATATTTTGTTATTTTTCAATGAAGTTTACGATTCATACTTGATATTGTGATTGAATTATTAGTCTAGCATAAGATATCATATGACAAGAATTATATAAGTTGCTGCTCTAAGAATGATCGTGATGCCCTCATGTCGGTATTTTATTTTTATCGACACCTTCATCTCTAAACATGTGGACATATTTTTTCGATTTCGGCTTTTCGCTTGAGGACAAGCAAGGTCTAAGCTTGGGGGAGTTGATACGTCCATTTTGCATCATGCTTTTATATCAATATTTATTGCATTATGGGCTATTATTACATATTATGTCACAATACTTATGCTTATTCTCTCTTATTTTACAAGGTTTACATAAAGAGGGAGAATGCCAGCGGCTGGGATTCTGGCTGGAAAAGGAGAAAATATTAGAGACCTATTCTGCACAGCTCCAAAAGTCCTGAAACTTCACGGATGATGTTTTCCAAATATATAAAAAAATGAGCGCAAGAACTTCACCAGGGGGGCCACACCCTACCCACGAGGGTGGGGGCACGCCCTACCCCCCTGGGCGTGCCCCCTACCTTGTGGGCCCCCTGGTGGCCCTCCGGTGACCATCTTCTGCTATATGAACTCTTTCGATGGGAAAATAATCATAAGCCATCTTCTCGGATGAAACTCCGCCGCCACGAGGCGGAACCTTGGCGGAACCAATCTAGGGTTCTGGTGGGGCTATTCCGCCGAGGAAACTTCCCTCCTGGAGGGGGAGATCATCGCCATCATCATCACCAACGCCCCTCTCATCGGGAGAGGGCAATCTCCATCAACATCTTCATCAGCACCATCTCATCTCAAAACCCTAGTTCATCTCTTGTACCCAATTCTTGTCTCCAAGTCCGGGATTGGTGCTAGTAGGTTGCTAGTAGTGTTAATTACTCCTTGTAGTTGATGCTAGTTGGTTTAATTGGTGGAAGATCATATGTTCAGATCCTATATGCACATTAATACCCCTTTGATTATGAACATGTTTATGCTTTGTGAGTAGTTACTTTTGTTCCTGAGGACATGGGAGAAGTCTTGCTATTAGTAGTCATGTGAATTTGGTATTCGTTCGATATTTTGATGAGATGTATGTTGTCTATCCTCTAGTGGTGTTATGTGAACGTCGACTACATGACACTTCACCATTGTTTGGGCCTAGAGGAAGGCATTGGGAAGTAATAAGTAGATGATGGGTTTCTAGAGCAACAGAAGCTTAAACCCTAGTTTATGCGTTGCTTCGTAAGGGGCAGATTTGGATCCATATGTTTCATGCTATGGTTAGATTTACCTTAATACTTTTGTTGTATTTGCGGATGCTTGCAATAGAGGTTAATCATAAGTGGGATGCTTGTCCAAGTAAGGACAACACCCAAGCACCGGTCCACCCACATACCAAATTATCAAAGTACCGAACGCGAATCATATGAGTGTGATGAAAACTAGCCTGACGATATTCCCATGTGTCCTTGGGAGCGCTTTACATCATATAAGAGTTTGTCTAGGCATGTCCTTTGCTACAAAAGGATTGGGCCACTTTGCTGCACTTTATTTACTTTGTTACTTGTTGCTCGTTACAAATTATCTTATCACAAAACTATCTGTTACCACTTATTTCAGTACTTGCAGAGAATACCTTGCTGGAAACCGCTTATCATTTCCTTCTGCTCCTCATTGGGTTCAACACTCTTACTTATCGAAAGGACTACGATAGATCCCCTATACTTGTGGGTCATCAGTTTATTAAGGGATATGGAGTAATAAAAGTGACAGACTGCATAATAAAGGTCCATATCACAAGTGGCAATATAAAAGTGATGTTCTTCCGCATTAGGATTATGTGCATCCAACCATAAAAGCGCATGACAACCTCTGCTTCCCTCTGCGAAGGGCCTATCTTTTACTTTTATCTCCTATACTGCAAAAGAGTCAAGGTGATCTTCACCCTTCCTTTTTTACATTTTATCCTTTGGCAAGCACAATATGTTGGAAAGATCCTAGTATATATGGCTAATTGGATGTGGGTTTTCATGAACTATTACTATTGACATTACCCATGAGGTAAAACGTTGGGAGGCAAAACTATAAGCCCCTATCTTTCTCTATGTCCGATTAAAACTCCATACCCATAAGTATTGCGTGAGTGTCAGCAATTGTGAAAGACTATATGATAGTTGAGTATGTGGACTTGCTAAAAAGCTCTTATACATTGACTCTTTCCTATGTTATGATAAATTGCAATTGTTTCAATGACTGAGATTATAGTTTGTTAGTTTTCAATGAAGTTTACAATTCATACTTGATATTGTGATTGAACTATTACTCTAGCATAAGATATCATATGACAAGAATTATATAAGTTGCTGCTCTAAGAATGATCATGATGCCCTCATGTCCGTGTTTTATTTTTATCGACACCTTCATCTCTAAACATGTGGACATATTTTTCGATTTCGGCTTTTCACTTGAGGACAAGCGAGGTCTAAGCTTGGGGGAGTTGATACGTCCATTTTGCATCATGCTTTTATATCAATATTTATTGCATTATGGGCTATTATTACACATTATGTCACAATACTTATGCGTATTCTCTCTTATTTTACAAGGTTTACACAAAGAGGGAGAATGCCAGCGGCTGGGATTCTGGCTGGAAAAGGAGCAAATATTAGAGACCTATTCTGCACAGCTCCAAAAGTCCTGAAACTTCACGGATGATGTTTTCCAAATATCTAAAAAACATTGAGCGCAAGAACTTCACCAGGGGGGCCACACCCTACCCACAAGGGTGGGGGTGCGCCCCCCTACCTCGTGGGCCCCTTGGTGGCCCTCCGATGACCATCTTCTACTATATGGACTCTTTCGATGGGAAAATAATCATAAGCCATCTTCTCGGACGAAACTCCGCCGCCACAAGGCGGAACCTTGGCGGAACCAATCTAGGGTTCTCGCGGGGCTGTTCTGCCGGGGAAACTTCCCTCCTGGAGGGGGAAATCATCGCCATCATCATCACCAACGCCCCTCTCATCGGGAGAGGGCAATCTCCATCAACATCTTCATCAGCACCATCTCATCTCAAAACCCTAGTTCATCTCTTGTACCCAATTCTTGTCTCCAAGTCCGGGATTGGTGCTAGTAGGTTGCTAGTAGTGTTAATTACTCCTTGTAGTTGATGCTAGTTGGTTTAATTGGTGGAAGATCATATGTTCAGATCCTATATGCACATTAATACCCCTCTGATTATGAACATGTTTATGCTTTGTGAGTAGTTACTTTTGTTCCTGAAGACAGGGGAGAAGTCTTGCTATTAGTAGTCATGTGAATTTGGTATTCGTTCGATATTTTGGTGAGATGTATGTTGTCTGTCCTCTAGTGGTGTTATGTGAATGTCGACTACATGACACTTCACCATTGTTTGGGCCTAGAGGAAGGCATTGGGAAGTAATAAGTAGATGATGGGTTGCTAGAGCGACAGAAGCTTAAACCCTACTTTATGCGTTGCTTTGTAAGGGGCTGATTTGGATCCATATGTTTCATGCTATGGTTAGGTTTACCTTAGTACTTTTGTTGTATTTGCGGATGCTTGCAATAGAGGTTAATCATAAGTGGGATGCTTGTCCAAGTAAGGACAGCACCCAAGCACTGGTCCACCCACATACCAAATTATCAAAGTACCGAACGCGAATCATATGAGCGTGATGAAAACTAGCCTGACGATATTTCCATGTGTCCTCGGGAGCGCTTTACATCATATAAGAGTTTGTCTAGGCATGTCCTTTGCTACAAAAGGATTGGGCCACTTTGCTGCACTTTATTTACATTTGTTACTTGTTTCTCGTTACAAATTATCTTATCACAAAACTATCTGTTACCACTTATTTCAGTACTTGCAGAGAATACCTTGCTGGAAACCGCTTATCATTTCCTTCTGCTCCTCGTTGGGTTCAACACTCTTACTTATCGAAAGGACTATGATAGATCCCCTATACTTGTGGGTCATTAGTTTATTAAGGGATATGGAGTAATTTGCAGACCCTTGCATGATCTGTTGAAAAAGGGTAACTTCTCTTGGCAGCCTGAGCATAACCAAGCTTTCCAGCAACTAAAGCAAGCACTGACATCTGCTCCTGTGTTGGCTGTACCAGATTTCACACAACATTTTGTGTTGGAAACTGATGCATCTGGCAAAGGAATTGGGGTTGTGTTAATGTAGCAAGGAAGACCTATCTCTTATTATAGTTCCTCACTTTGCCCTAGAAATGCTGCTATGTCTACATATGAAAAAGAAGCATTGGCCATATTGGTAGCCCTTAAGAGATGGAGGCACTATCTGCTGGGAAAAGAGCTGATCATAAAGACTGACCAACAGTCATTGAAATTTATCACTGATCGGAAAATCATTGAAGGAGTTCAACACAAGTTAATGATGGAATTGTTGGAATTTAATTTCACAATAAATAGAAGAAAAGAATTCAGAATAAAGTAGCTGATGCCTTGTCCAGATTACTTCCTCAATGTATGGCCATCTCTACTGCTACTCCTGCTTGGGCAGAGGAGCTAGTAGACAGTTACCAGAAAGACCTAGACAGTCTACAGTTGTTGGAGAAATTACTCCTTAAGAAAGACCACACACTGTCAGAGTACTCCTTAATAGCTAGAATAATAAGATATAAAGGAAAGATTCTAGTGGGCAACTGAAGGAAATATGCCCTAGAGGCAATAATAAAGTTATTATTTATTTCCTTATATCATGATAAATGTTTATTATTCATGCTAGAATTGTATTAACCGGAAACATAATACATGTGTGAATACATAGACAAACAGTATGTCACTAGTATGCCTCTACTTGACTAGATCGTTGAATCAAAGATGGTTAAATTTCCCAGCCATAGACATGATTTATCATTTGATTAACGGGGTCACATCATTAGAAAATGATGTGATTGACTCGACCCATTCTGTTAGCATAGCACTTGATCGTTTAGTTTGTTGCTATTGCTTTCTTCATGACTTATACATGTTCCTATGACTATGAGATTATGCAACTCCCGTTTACCGGAGGAACACTTTGTGTGCTACCAAATGCCACAACGTAACTGAGTGATTATAAAGGTGCTCTACAGGTGTCTCCGAAGGTACTTGTTGGGTTAGCGTATTTCGAGATTAGGATTTGTCACTTCGATTGTCGGAGAGGTATCTCTGGGCCCACTCGGTAATGCACATCACTATAAGCCTTGCAAGCAATGTGACTAATGAGTTAGTTGCGGGATGATGTGTTACATAACGAGTAAAGAGACTTGCAGGTAATGAGATTGAACTAGGTATTGAGATACTGACGATCTAATCTCGGGCAAGTAACATACCGATGACAAAGGGAACAACGTATTTTGTTATGCGGTTTGACCGATAAAGATCTTCGTAGAATATGTAGGAGCCAATATGAGCATCCAGGTTCCTCTATTGGTTATTGACCGGAGACGTGTCTCGGTCATGTCTACATAGTTCTCGAACCCGTAGGGTCCGCACGCTTAAAGTTTGATGATAGTTATATTATGAGTTTATGTGTTTTGATGTACCGAAGGAGTTAGGAGTCTCGGATGAGATCGGGGACATGACGAGGAGTCTCGAAATGGTCGAGACGTAAAGATAGATATATTGGACGACTATATTCGGACATCGGAAAGGTTCCGAGTGATTCGGGTATTTTTGGGAGTACCGGGGAGTTACGGGAATTCGTATTGGGCCTTAATGGGCCATACGGGAAAGGAGAGAAAGGCCTCAAAGGGTGGCCGCACCCCTCCCCATGGGCTGGTCTGAATTGGACTAGGGGGGGCCTTCCTTCCTTCTCCTTTTCCCTTCCCTTTCTTCTCTCCTACTCCTACTACTTGGAAGGGCTCCAAGTTCTATTAGGAAAAGGGGAATCCTACTCCCGGTGGGAGTAGGACTCCCCTAGGGCGCGCCATAGAGAGGGCCGGCCCTCCCCCTCCTCCACTCATTTATATACGGGGGCAGGGGGCACCCCAAAGACACAACAATTGATCTCTTGATCTCTTAGCCGTGTGCGGTGCCCCCCTCCACCATAATCCACATCGATCATATCGTAGCGGTGCTTAGGCGAAGCCCTGCATCGGTAGAACATCATCATCGTCACCATGCCGTCGTGCTAACGAAACTCTCCCTCAACACTCGGCTGGATCGGAGTTCGAGGGACGTCATCGAGTTGAACGTGTGCAGAACTCGAAGGTTCCGTGCGTTCGGTACTTGATCGGTGGATCGTGAAGACGTATGACTACATCAACCGTGTTGTGCTAACGCTTCCGCTTTCGGTTATGAGGGTACGTGGACAACACTCTCCCCTCTCGTTGCTATGCATCACCATGATCTTGCGTGTGCATAGGAATTTTTTTGAAATTATAACGTTCCCTGGCAGTGGCATCCGAGCCAGGTTTTATGCGTTGATGTAATATGCACGAGTAGAACACAAGTGAGTTGTGGGCGATATAAGTCATACTGCTTACCAGCATGTCACATTTTGGTTCGGCAGTATTGTTGGATGAAGCGGCCTGGACTGACATTATGCGTACGCTTACGCGAGACTGGTTTTACCGCCGTGCTATGCACACAGGTGACTAGCGGGTGTCAGTTTCTCCAATTTGAGTTGAACCGAGTGTGGCTATGCCTGGTCCTTGAGAAGGTTAAAACAACACTAACTTGATAAACTATCGTTGTGGTTTTGATGCGTAGGTAAGAATGGTTCTTGCTCAGCCCGTAGCAGCAACGTAGAACTTGCAACAACAAAGTAGAGGACGTCTAACTTGTTTTTGCAGGGCATGTTGTGATGTGATATGGTCAAGACGTGATGAGATATAAGTTATTGTATAAGATGATCATGTTTTGTTGAAGTTATCGGCAACTGGCAGAAGCCTTATGGTTGTCTCTTTATTGCATAAGATGCAAGCGCCAAATAATTGCTTTACTTTATCGCTATGCGATAGCAATAGTTGCAAGAGAAATAGTTGGCGAGACGACCATGTGATGACACATTGATATAGATCAAGATGATGGAGATCATGGTGTCATGCCGGTGACGATGGAAATCATGACGATGCTTTGGAGATGGAGATCAAAGGCACAAGATGATGATGTCCATATCATGTCTCATATTTTGATTGCATATGATGTTTATCTTTTATACATCTTATTTTGCTTAGTTCGACGGTAGCTTTATAAGATGATCTCTCACTAGTTATCAAGGAACAAGTGTTCTCCCTGAGTATGCACCGTTGCGAAAGTTCTTCGTGCTGAGACACCACGTGATGATCGGGTGTGATAGGCTCTACATTCAAATACAACGGGTGCAAAACAGTTGCACACGCGGAATACTCAAGTCAAACTTGGCGAGCTTAGCATATAACAGATATGGCCTCGGAACACTGAGACCGAAAGGTCGAGCATGAATCATATAGTTGATATGATCAACATAGTGATGTTCACCATTGAAACTACTCCATCTCACGTGATGATTGGACATGGTTTAGTTGATATGGATCACGTGATCACTTAGAGGATTAGAGGGATGTCTATCTAAGTGGGAGTTCTTAAGTAATATGATTAATTGAACTTAACTTTATCATGAACTTAGTCCTGGTAGTATTAGCATATCTATGTTGTAGATCAATAGCTCGCGTTTAGCTCCCCTGTTTTATTTTGATATGTTCCTAGAGAAAACTAAGTTGAAAGATGTTAGTAGCAATGATGCGTATTGGATCTGTGATCTGAGGTTTATCCTCATTGCTGCATAGAAGAATTATGTCCTTGATGCACCGCTAGGTGACAAACCTATTGCAGGAGCAGATGCAGATGTTATGAATGTTTGGCTAGCTCAATATGATGACTACTTGATAGTTTAGTGTAGCATGCTTAAATGACTTAAAATCAGGACTTCAAAGACGTTTTGAACGTCATGGACCATATGAGATGTTCCAGGAGTTGAAGTTAATATTTCAAGCAAATACCCAAGTTGAGAGATATGAAGTCTCCAACAAGTTTATAGCTAAAAGATGGAGGAGAATAGCTCAAGCAGTGAGCATGTGCTCAGATTGCCTGGGTACTACAATCGCTTGAATCAAGTGGGAGTTAATCTTCCAGATAAAATAGTGATTGACAGAATTCTCTAGTCACCATCACAAAGTTAGTAGAACTTCGTGATGAACTATAATATGCAAGGGATAACAGAAATGATTCCCAAGCTCTTCGTGATGCTGAAATCGACGAAGGTAGAAATCAAGAAAAGCATCAAGTGTTGATGGTAAACAAAACCACTAGTTTCAAGTAAAGGGACAAAGGGAAGAAAGGGGAACTTCAAGAAGAACGGCAAGCAAGTTGCTGCTCAAGTGAAAAAACCCAAGTCTGGACCTAAACCTGAAACTGAATGCTTCTACTGCAAAGGGACTGGTCACTGGAAGCAGAACTACCCCAAGTAATTGGTGGATAAGAAGGATGCCAAAGTGAACATAGGTATATTTGATATACATGTTATTGATGTATACTTTACCAGTGTTTATAGCAACCCCTCAGTATTTGATACTAGTTCAGTTGCTAAGAATAGTAACTCGAAACGGGAGTTGCAGAATGAACAGAGACTAGTTAAGGGTGAAGTGACGATGTGTATTGGAAATGGTTCCAAGATTGATATGATCATCATCGCACACTCCCTATACTTTCGGGATTAGTGTTAAACCTAAAATAAATGTTATTTAGTGTTTGCGTTGAGCATGAATATGATTGGATCATGTTTATTGCAATACGGTTATTCATGTAAGTTAGAGAATAATTGTTGTTCTGTTTACATGAATAAAACCTTCTATGGTCATACACCCAATGAAAATGGTTTGTTGGATCTCGATTGTGGTGATACACATTTTTATAATATTGAAGCCAAAAGATGCAAACATAATAATGATAGTGCAACTTATTTGTGGCACTGCCGTTTAGGTCATATTGGTGTAAAGCGCATGAAGAAAATCCATGTTGATGGGCTTTTGGAATCACTTGATTATGAATCAGTTGATGTTTGCGAACCATGCCTCATGGAAAAGATGACTAAGACTCTGTTCTCCGGAACAATGGAGCGAGCAACAGATTTGTTGGAAATCATACATACCGATGTATGTGGTCCGATGAATATTGAGGCTCGCGGCAGTTATCATTATTTTCTGATCTTCATAGATGATTTGAGCAGATATGAGTATATCTACTTGATGAAACACAAGTCTGAAACATTTGAAAAGTTCAAATAATTTCATAGTGAACTGGAGAATCATCATAACAAAAATAAAAGTTTCTACAATATGATCACAGAAGTAAAATATTTGAGTTACGAGTTTGGCCTTCAGTTAAAACAATGTGAAATAGTTTCACTACTCACGCCACCTGGAACACCATAGTGTAATGGTGTGTCCGAATGTCGTAACCGTACTTTATTAGATATGGTGCAATCTATGATTTACCACTATCGTTTTGGGGTTATGCATTAGAGACAGCTACATTCACATTAAATAGGGCACCATCTAAATCAGTTGAGACGACACCGTATGAACTATGGTTTGGCAAGAAACCTAAGCTGCCGTTTCTTAAAGTTTGAGGTTGCAATGCTTATGTGAAAAAGTTTCAACCTGATAAGCTCAAACCCAAATCGGAGAAGTGCATCTTCATAGGATACCCAAAAGAAAATGTTCGGTACACCTTCTATCACAGATCCGAAGGCAAGATATTCATTGCTGAGAATGGATCCTTTCTAGAGAAGGAGTTTCTCTCGAAAGAAGTGAGTGGGAGGAAAGTAGAACTTGGTGAGGTAATTGTACCTGCTCCCTTATTGGAAAGTAGTTCATCACATAAATCTGTTCCTGTGACTACTACACCAATTGGTGAGGAAGCTAATGATGATGATCATGTAACTTCAGATCAAGTTACTACCGAACCTCGTTGGTAAACCAGAGTGAGATCCGCACCAGAGTGGTACGTTAATCCTGTTCTGGAGGTCATGTTACTTGACCATGACGAGCCTACGAACTATGAGGAAGCGATGATGATCCCAGATTCCGCGAAATGGCTTGAGGCCATGAAATCTGAGATGAGATCCATGTATGAGAACAAAGTATGGACTTTGATTGACTTGCCCATTGATCGGCGAGCCATTGAGATTAAATGGATCTTCAAGAGGAAGACGGATGCTGATAGTAGTGTTACTATCTACAAAGCTAGAATTGTCGCAAAAAGGTTTTCGACAAGTTCAAGGTGTTGACTACGATGAGAGTTTCTCACTCGTATCTATGCTTAAGTCTGTCCGAATCATGTTAGCAATTGCCGCATTTTATGAAATCTGGCAAATGGATAAACAAAACTGCATTCCTTAATGGATTTATTAAAGAAGAGTTGTATATGATGCAACCAGAAGGTTTTGTCAATCCTAAAGGTACTAACAAAATATGCAAGCTCCAGCGATCCATCTATGGACTGGTGCAACATCTCGGAGTTGGAATATACGCTTTGATAAGTTGATCAAAGCATATAGTTTTATACAGACTTGCGGTGAAGCCTGTATTTACAAGAAAGTGAGTGGGAACACTACAGCATTTCTGATAAGTATATGTGAATGACATATTGTTGATCGGAGATAATGTAGAATTATTCTGCAAAGCATAAAGGAATGTTTGAAAGGATTTTTTAAAAGAAAGACCTCGGTGAAGCTCCTTACATATTGAGCATCAAGATCTATAGAGATAGATCAAGACGCTT
Organism: Triticum aestivum; assembly: GCF_018294505.1. Lineage (NCBI taxonomy): Eukaryota > Viridiplantae > Streptophyta > Magnoliopsida > Poales > Poaceae > Triticum > Triticum aestivum. Next base: position 433,840,163 of record NC_057794.1, read on the forward strand.
GATAAGTTTTTCAATGAGTACATACCTTGACAAGATTTTGAAGTAGTTCAAAATGGAACAGTCAAAGAAGGAGTTCTTGCCTGTGTTACAAGGTGTGAAGTTGAGTAAGACTCAAAACCCGACCACGGCATAAGATAGAGAGAGAATGAAAGTCATTCCCTATGCCTCAGCCATAGGTTCTATAAAGTGTGCCATGTTGTGTACCAGACCTATTGTATACCCTGCCCTGAGTTTGGCAAAGGAGTACAATAGTGATCTAGGAGTAGATCAATGGACATTGGTCAAAATTATCCTTAGTGGAATAAGGATATATTTTTCGATTATGGAGGTGACAAAGGTTCGTCGTAAAGGGTTACGTCGATGCAAGTTTTGACACTGATCCATATGACTTAAAGTCTTAATCTGGATACATATTGAAAGTAGGGAGCAATTAGCTAGAGTAGCTCCTTGCAGAGCATTGTTAACATAGAAATTTGCAAAATACATATGGATCTGAATGTGGCAGGCCCGTTGACTAAAATTCCCTCACAAGCAAAACATGATCACACCTTAGTACTCTTTGGGTATTAATCACATAGCGACGTGAACTAGATTATTGACTCTAGTAAACCCTTTGGGTGTTGGTCACATGACGATGTGAACTATGGGTGTTAATCACATGGTGATGTGAACTATTAAGGTTAAATCACGCGGCGATGCGAACTAGATTATTGACTCTAGCAAGTGGGAGACTGAAGGAAATATGCCCTAGAGGAAATAATAAAGTTATTATTTATTTCCTTATATCATGATAAATGTTTATTATTCATGCTAGAATTGTATTAACCGGAAACATAATACATGTGTGAATACATAGACAAACAGTATGTCACTAGTATGCCTCTACTTGACTAAATCGTTGAATCAAAGATGGTTAAGTTTCCTAGCCATAGACAAGAGTTGTCATTTTATTAATGGGTTCACATCATTAGAGAATGATGTGATTGACTTGACCCATTCCTAGCATAGCACTTGATCGTTTAGTTTGTTGCTATTGCTTTCTTCATGACTTATACATGTTCCTATGACTATGAGGTTATGCAACTCCCGTTTACCGGAGAAATACTTTGTGTGCTACCAAACGCCACAACGTAACTAGGTGATTATAAAGGTGCTCTAAAGGTGTCTTCGAAGGTACTTGTTGGGTTGGCGTATTTCGAGATTAGGATTTGTCACTTCGATTGTTGGAGAGGTATCTCTGGGCCCACTCAGTAATGCACATCACTATAAGCCTTGCAAGCATTGCAACTAATGAGTTAGTTGCGGGATGATGTGTTACGGAACGAGTAAAGAGACTTGCCGGTAATGAGATTGAACTAGGTATTGAGATACCGACGATCGAATCTCAGGCAAGTAACATACCGATGACAAAGAGAACAACGTATGTTGTTATGCGGTTTGACCGATAAAGATCTTCGTAGAATATGTAGGAGCCAATATGAGCATCCAGGTTCCGCTATTGGTTATTGACCGGAGACGTGTCTCGGTCATGTCTACATAGTTCTCGAACCCGTAGGGTCCGCACGCTTAAAGTTCGATGACGGTTATATTATGAGTTTATGTGTTTTGATGTACCGAAGGAGTTCGGAGTCCCGGATGAGATCGGGGACATGATGAGGAGTCTCGAAATGGTCGAGACGTAAAGATCGATATATTGGACGACTATATTCGGACATCGGAAAGGTTCCGAGTGATTCAGGTATTTTCGGGAGTACCAGGAGTTACGTGAATTCGTATTGGGCCTTAATGGGCCATACGGGAAAGGAGAGAAAGGCCTCAAAGGGTGGCTGCACCCCTCCCCATGGGCTGGTCCGAATTGGACTAGGGAGGGGGGCCTCATTCCTTCTCCTTTTCCCTTCCCTTTCCTTCCCTCCTACTCCTACTACTTGGAAGGGCTCCTAGTTCTATTAGGAAAAGGGGAATCCTACTCCCGGTGGGAGTAGGACTCCCCTAGGGCGTGCCATAGAGAGGGCCGGCCCTCCCCCTCCTCCACTCCTTTATATACGGGGGCAGGGGGCACCCCAAAGACACAACAATTGATCTCTTGATCTCTTAGCCGTGTGCGGTGCCCTCCTCCACCATAATCCACCTCGATCATATCGTAGCGGTGCTTAGGCGAAGCCCTGCGTCGGTAGAACATCATCATCGTCACCACGCCGTCGTGCTGACGAAACTCTCCCTCAACACTCGGCTGGATCGGAGTTCGAGGGACGTCATCGAGTTGAACGTGTGCAGAACTCGGAGGTGTTGTGCGTTCGGTACTTGATCGGTCGGATCATGAAGACGTACGACTACATCAACCGCGTTGTGCTAACGCTTCCACTTTTGGTCTACGACGTGGACAACACTCTCCCCTCTCGTTGCTATGCATCACCATGATCTTGCATGTGCGTAGGAATTTTTTGAAATTACTACGTTCCCTAACAGCAACATCCCTGAGTTAAGAAACAAGTTGCTCATAGCCTTGCATAGCTCCCCTGTGGGAGGTCACTCTGGCAGAAGAGCAACATACCGAAGAGTGAAAAGCATTTTCTACTGGTCTAGATTGAAATCATCAGTGGAAGCTTTCAGTGCTGCTTGTCCCATGTGTCAAAGAGCCAAGCATGAAAACTGCTTACAACCTGGTCTTTTGGAACCACTCCACGTAGCAGATATGGCCCGACAACACATATCAATGGATTTTATTGAGGGCCTGCCTAACTCTCAAGGAAAAGATGTCATCATGGTAATAGTGGACAGATTTACCAAATATGCACATTTTATTCCCCTGTCTCATCCATATACAATGCTCAGTGTGGCTCAAGATTTTGTGGATAACATAATCAGGCTGCATGGCCCTCCAAAAATGATAATATCTGTCAGGGACAGGATATTTACTAGTCAACTACGGAGGGATATATTCTCTGCACTAAAAGTGGAATTGAGATACAACACAACATATCATCCACAAACTGATGGCTAGACTGAAAGAGTAAATCAATGTCTGGAAACCTACTTAAGATGCATGACTACTTCAGCACCTAAGAAATGGTTTTCTTGGTTATCCTTGGCTGAATTCTGGTACGATTCTACCTATCACATTGCAATCAAGATGTCTCGATTCCAAGCTCTGTATGGCTTTCCTCCACCACTGATTTCAGAGCTGGCCATTCCCGGACCTGAAGATACAGAGGCACAAGATTTTCTGTCAGCAAAGCAACAGATCTTGCAACAATTAAAGGAAAATTTGTTACTGGCTCAAAACAAAATGAAGAAATATGCAGACACCAAGAGAGTTGAAAGAACTTTCCAAGTGGGAGATCCTGTCTATCTCAAAATGGCCCCTTACAAATTAGCAACATTCGGTTTAAGAGGAGCACTGAAATTACATAACAGATTTTATGGGCCATTCTTGGTGATTCAGAAAGTGAGAAACTCTGCATACAAATTACAACTGCCAAAGACAGTGCAAATCCATCTAGTTTTTCATATCAGCCAGTTGAAGAGACATGTTGGCGAAAAGTCCATTCCTGGTCCTAATCAGCCACTGGTTAATGCTGATGGTACAATGAAGGCTGGACCAGCCGAAGTACTCCAAGTGCGCAAAGTTCCACGACAAAACGTACCAGTGGTACAATGGCTAATCAGGTGGATCAACCTACCAGCGGAAGATGCAACATGGGAGGATGCGGACATCATCAAGTACACGTTCCCGGAGTTCTTCAGTACAACTGCACGTGCGTGGAGAGGAGATGTAGCAACATCGTGAGGACACGTCAAAACTCAAGGGGGAGCAATGTCAGGACTGAAGTGTCGCGGTATTCTTCAGTTAACTGTAGCAGATCAAGAAGAAAATGTTTAAGAGAAATGGACGGTTGAAATAGCTCCTCACTATTACCGTTCGTCGCTAGTTACTGCTCCATTTCACCTCCTTGCCGGGAGCTCATCGCCTATATAACAGCCGGGCCGTGGCTGGCAGTCGTCATCGCTATTTTTTCGTCTAAAAATTGCCAAGATGGCCAAGTAAACTCATATATAATACAAATATGCTGGATCTGGGGGAAATTCCCCAATCCCCCCCCCCCAAAAAAAAATCCCCAAACCTATCATCCTGGACTAGCTAGGTCCTGACAGTGGCCACCCGCGCCGATCCTTTCACCCATGAGAGCATCTCCAAAAGAAGCGCTATATGAGCGCCGCACGGTATAAAAACTGTTTTTAGCGCGTGCGGACCCGGTTTGGAGTCTCCAGCAGCCGCACAAAAAGCGCGCGTGCTATAACTAATGCAGCGCGCGTATCAAAAAGGCATCGCGTGCAGCATATGTAGTGCGCCTGGTCACGTGCGCTGCAAACTCTGGGCTGTTGCAGATGGGACCACTTGATTGGGATTGTTGGACTCGCGCGCAGCATATTTTGCAACGCTTGTTGGAGCAAACGTCTTCTAGCACCCTAAAAAAACCTACTTGTGCGCTGTAAACCTGTTTTTTGGGCGCCGCGCATTGGGCGGCTGTTGGAGATGCTCTGACGACGGATCTTCTCCTCCCCAACATCTCTCGCGACCTAGGCGAATCCTCCCGACACCGTCGTCGGCAAGAGCAACCGGAGCAGCGACGCCCGACAACTTGCCCGGTGAAACTAGAGAGAGACAATGATGATGTGGGCATGACGTGATGCAGATTTTCCCGGCGGAGCTGAGGAAAGGCGAAGAAGACGGTTGACATGATGCTCCTGCGTGTGGAGCTCCTCTGCACCACTCCACCACCCATCTTCTTTCCGCTACCAGCCGTCCGGTAAACAAGCCCGTGACCACTTTGCTGCAGGTATGTTCGCACCTCCTCCCCTTACGGTCGCGCCACCCCTACCTGATGTGTGGATGTGTGGCATCTCATTTTTGGGTCGCCGGTTAGGCGGACACGATGCTGCTCGGTGCACAACCCGCAGTGGGCGCTGAAGGTGTTCCGAAGAGCAATGGAGGGGGCGGATCCGGCGCATGTTACGGTGTTCTTCAGTCAGCCTCGCTGACCAGTTGCAGGCACACCGTGACATGCCACTCGAGGAGTTTTTTTAGAAAAGGAGGATCACCCCCGGCCTCTGCATCTGATCGATGCATGCAACCATTTTATTAATTATTCTCAGAGACCTTACAAAGCATTACATCAGTATGAGCCTGGAACCACCATCCTCGCGACACCTGTCGCTACTCCTATCCCCTTGATGCAGGGGTGCCGGATGTCCGAGCCTAATACCAAACAGACATTGCACCAAAACCTAACATCTAAAGCCGGATGCCCCATCCCAGCCACATACCGAGAATGGGTCACACACCGGTCCGGCGCACTCACCGAGGCTACCGCCGCTGTCATCCACATAACCATCTCCAGAGCAGGCACCGACGCAAAGACCTTGCCAGGTCAACTGTCAATGCCACCATGGCGCCAGACAGCACCACCGCCTTGCAGAGCGGAAAGATACAATGGCGATGGAAAGCAAGAGCTAGGACGAGGAGGGTACCACCGCCGCCACCACCCGCACCCCAACAGCGCCCACCGACCACCAAGCTCCCTAAACGACACCTTCAAGAAGGATACGGCGCCAATGGCGCCGCCGTCGCCCAATAAAGTTGGGGCTTTCACCCGGGAGAACTAGGGGAAGGGGGAGTGGGGGGATCAGACCTGTCAGACGCCTCCAAGAAGGGACACGGCGCCCTCAGGCGTCGCCGTCGACGCAGCCGACCATGGTCGACCATGGCTTTCGCCCGGACTGGATTCCCCACCACTAGCACCACCAGCGCCGGTGTCCCATGGAACACGGGCAGGCCGGATGGGGGAGAACACGCCGTACAGGGGGAAGGGGCGCCAGATCTGGCACCGTCGCCCTCGTCCTCCGAGATTCCGCTGCCCGCGCAGCCAAGAACGCCGGAACCAAACGCCCACACCACCGCCCGCCGCTAAGCCGGTGGTGCCTCACCAGAGGGGCCGCCGCCCCAGATCCGAAGCCCCCCGCGGAAGGAGAGCAGCAGCTGGCCCCGCCGCCACCTTCCTTGGCGGCGCCCCGGACTTTCCCGGAGACCGCCTCTGGCGGCGGCGAGGAGAGGTGGGGGTGGAGGAGGGCTGGGCGCGGCTAGGGTTGGCGGCAGCGAGGAGAGGTGGGGGTGGAGGAGGGCTGGGCGCGGCTAGGGTTGGCGGCGGCCGTGACAGATGCAGTTGAGAGAGAAAAATGAGGGGTACCAGGATAATCAATTTGTGGGTAATACAAGGTCCACGCCTCCCTGACAATTCGTATTCTCGATGTATGCATGTGCTAAGATTTGTCTTGCCTTGATCTGATTTTCATGGCTTGCAGTCAAGTGTCTAGTATCGAGATTGGATTGACTCTCATTCCAACATTTTCCCTGTGGTTGTTCTTGGGCTACTATTAAATGAGTGGTATGTGCTTGCTGTTCGTTCTTTTATGTATATTGATTGAAATTTTGTCCATGCCAACATCATGGATTGACACCATATTTACACTATTTTTATTCATGATGTTCTCTCTACTCAAAAAAATGAATGCAAGTTCTCCAGCTTGATGGATTCAAGCTCGGTTGTGATGGATTGGCCTGGTTCTGCTAGGTTGTAAGGCGAGGCACTGATTTCTACTTCAATGTTTTTTGCCAGAGAGTATTACGTTTGAATGCCCACATCATCCTTGTTGAAAGTGCAAATGACTACAATGTGACATTCTATTTTTAATAGCAAAAAAGTTCAAAGCTTTATAAACAAAATTGAAACATAATTGATGTGGCATGTTCAAAAGTATACTGCAATATTAGTAATTTCAGTGCCCATTCCGAAGTGCCACTATCTGAATGCTAAATCCGAACTAACAAGCTCCAACAGGCAAAATTGGCATGACATCGATCTTTAGCAGTCTATAGAGGCACAAGAACATGACAAGAACTTTTTCTATTTAACATTCTATTGCTCATTGTCCTACTTTTATATCCGAAGCTAACCAAAATTTGGGTGGTTGATATTTTTACCTACTCTATATTTTCTAGCTTGACGGATTTGGAAGGTGAGGTACTTATTTCTACATTATTTCATTGGTGGGGTATGTTTTGTACGGACTCATAAGAATTTTTTTCTCACCACCTGATGTTATATACTTTGTTGTATTGAGAAGCCACAATACGGAACCAAAGCTTTGAACTGTAGTTTTCCTACTTAATATTCATTGCTAAATTTCTCATTTTATCAGTAGTTGAATCTCTATTTTGTTCTTGTGTAAAAAGGGTGCTTCAGTACTGCCATTTGTATGCAATGGGGAAATGGTCTCTTTGTTCATCACGAGAAACAATAGTTTACAATTAGAAATGCTTATGGAGATTACAATATTAGTCATGTGATCCACATCGGATTTTTTATATCATTGTTGATGCACCAAGTTGCTTTTGTGGGCAGATCAAGAATGTCTACCGCGCGTTGGGTCAAGGTGACAGAACACAATTCATCCCATTATCACACTGGGTGTATGATGGTATAGTTTAAGTTAGGATTTATAATACATGAAAAAATTGATTGCTCGCATAAGTAAGAAATGTAATTTACAGGATATATATACTTTTACAATCATACCCTTATGCCACTTGAAAAAGGTGAAGGCAAGTGTTAATTTGATGTCGCTGTTTTGAGTCCATGCAGTGAGTGATGTTCATACTTGGCATTCTTCGTCATAATAGAGGTATGAGGCAAGGCTTCAAAATAAGGGAACAGAAAAGTTACAGAGTTACACGTGTGCTCAGCATCATTTGCCATTATTCATGTTAGAGATAATTCGGTGACCTTAATTATGATAACCTTGGATAATGTCTGCTCCTTGTGTTGATTGCTATTCTTCTGCTGGTATGAAGGTGAGTGAGAGAGTTTCTCTACTCTAGTTTGTTGGAGTTATCATTCTTCAAAAATTTCTCAATGGATGCAATCAATAGTTCTTAGATGATATGTATTCAAAATCAAGACTTAGACAATATAAGTTAAATTTTTTTACAAATTTCTGAATGGATATAATACACAGTTTTTAGACAATATAAATTTAGAGAGGGTAAATTACTGAAGCAAGTTCTAAAATTCTATTATGGATATCCGCAATGGTTCGCAGTGTGTTAACCACTTGATTCTACCAATATCTGTTCCATAATTAATTGGACCGTTTGTTTCTAGAAGCTTGTTACTTTCCTATTTGATTGACTCCATGAATGTTTGCAATGTATCGGACAAAAACAGTGTTCCAGAGCATTGTACTTAGATTGCCATCCAAATAAAGAGTCTGTTGATTTTAATGTTGGTAATTTATATTTTGCATGGAAGATAGCTTACGCCTTCTTTGGATTGGAGGATTTTCACAGGATTCCCACGGGATACCAATCCTCGAGATTGTTTCCTATGGAATGCATTTGGACACAGGATTGGGTCACTAAAATTCCTCAGGATTGGGTCGCCAAGGTGCTGATTCCAGAGGAAATTACACATGAGGTCCGACCTCTAGAAACTTCCATAGGATTGGCTATGTCATGGCAATCAAATCCTTCATTTTTGCCTATTCCTTTGTTTTCCAAATCCTGCGATCCAAAGAAGCCTTTATAGAGTGTGACTTCACAATGCATATATTTTTGATGGGATGAGAGTCAACCTGCTGTTCCATAGTTCACTGGTTAGGCATTCTTCTACTACTGCAGGTTATAGTATTTTTACAAACAACTTTGCATGTACTTGATGTCTTGAATGAGAGCAAATACAAGCTTTTAATGTTGACATACTTGCACAACATTATCTAATATTGACAGTATCCATGATGCCTTGCGATATATTGAGAAACTTCTTCCTGATTAGTAATTTGTATTTTGTCCTTAAAGTTTCAGCCCTGTCTTTTGTGTCTAAGATTATTTTAGGGAATTATTCTCAATATTTGTGTTTGCATGTTCTATGGTCACCTAGCACGGCATTATTTCCCCACGAACTCATTAAATTCTGCTCTTTGGTAACCGACAAATATATGTATAACTTTATGCAAATTCAACTTCCATGTTTTATGTGTACTTGCTTCATTTCCTACCATTCTATTACAAAAATGGACGGGCGCGGCAACGCACGCCTTTGATGATCTAGTGAAGAAGACAAAGGATAACAAATACCCACGCGCTAGAAGAAGGAATCAAGAGCAACTCTAAAGCGGCGATCCATTTCGTCTGTTTATGTTTAGGTCGTCGCGGACGCGTTGACCCATTCCTAAAACGCATCCATTTCATGTTCACGTGGACCCATTTCTGACCAAATTTGGGCCTGAAATGCGCCCGCTTCATGCATGTTCGCATGGACCCATTCCTAAAACGCCTCCGCTCGATGTCCACTGCATCCCCACATGGCGGCCGGTCAACTACCTCTCGCGTCTTTATTAAAGATGACACGGGTCCACGCGTCAGCGGCAGCGGGCGTTCTTTTTTAATCCGAGCGTGCGGAGGGGGTGTGGGGGCGGCATCATCCTCTTCCAGCCTCCCGTCCCCATCTAGCCAACCTGTTGCTCCCCACCGGAGACAACCCTAGCCTAGCATGCGCCACCATGCGCTTCTTCGTCGGCAAGAACAAGGGCAGGCCCCGCCTCATCCCCTTCGCGCGCGCCGGCGACCCCCCCTCCCGCCTCCGCTGGCGTCTGCCCTCCCGGCGAGGCAGCGGATAAGCGTCCCAATGCACCAGGTGAGGTGGCACTAGGAGCACTGCATCCCCCTCCCGTACCCCGACGTGACCCTGCCACATGACTGGCATTTGGATCCAGATAGGATCCCAGTGTCGGCGGTGCCGCCGACGGCGCGGGCACACACGGAGGAGGTGCGGGCCAGCGGGAGATGCTGACGTCGAAGCAGCGCGATCGTGTCTACGCAGCAGATTCTCCCGATTG
>NC_057794.1:434150351-434245157 GCF_018294505.1 Triticum aestivum
CCATCATCATCATATACATGACTTGAGCATTCATTGTCATATTGCTTTGCATGATCGTAAGATAGCTAGCATGATGTTTTCATGGCTTGTCCGTTTTTTATGTCATTGCTATGCTAGATCATTGCACATCCTGGTACACCGCCAAAGGCATTCATATAGAGTCATATCTTTGTTCTAGTATCGAGTTGTAATATCGAGTTGTAAGTAAATAAAAGTGTGATGATCATCATTATTAGAGCATTGCCCCAGTGAGGAAAGGATGATGGAGACTATGATTCCCCCACAAGTCGGGATGAGACTCCGGACGAAAAAAATAAAAAAGGAGAAATGCCAAAAAAAGAAGGCCCAAAAAATAAAAAAAATAAAAAAATAGAAAATGAGAAAAAAAGAGAGAATGGGCAATGTTACTATCCTTTTTCCACACTTGTGCTTCAAAGTAGCACCATGTTCTTCATATAGAGAGTCTCTTGAGTTATCACTTTCATATACTAGTGGGAATTTTCATTATAGAACTTGGCTTGTATATTCCGATGATGGGCTTCCTCAAATGCCCGAGGTCTTCATGAGCAAGCAAGTTGGATGCACACCCACTTAGTTTTCAGTCTGAGCTTTCATACACTTATAGCTCTTAGTGCATCCGTTGCATGGCAATCCCTATTCACTCACATTGATATCTATTGATGGGCATCTCCATAGCCCGTTGATACGCCTAGTTGATGTGAGACTATCTTCTCCTTTTTGTCTTCTCCACAACCACCATTCTATTCCACCTATAGTGCTATATCCATGGCTCACGCTCATGTATTGCGTGAGGGTTGAAAATGCTGAAGCACGTTAAAAACTATGAACCAATTGCTCGGCTTGTCATCGGGGTTGTGCATGATGTGAATATTTTGGGTGGTGAAGAAGGAGCATAGCCAGACTATATGATTGTGTAGGGATAACTTTCTCTAGCCTTGTTATTTTGAAAAGACATGATTGTTTTATTAGTGGGCTTGAAGTATTATTGTTTTTATGTCAAATGATAGACTATTGCTTTGAATCACTCGTGTCTTAATATTCATGCCATGATTAGATTACATGATCAAGATTATGCTAGGGAGCATTCCACATGAAAAAATATCTTTTTTATCATTTACCTACTCGAGGACGAGCATGAATTAAGCTTGGGGATGCTGATACGTCTTTGTCGTATCTATAATTTTTGATTGTTCCATGCCAATATTATTCAACTTTCATATACTTTTGGCAACTTTTATACTATTTTTGGGACTAACATATTGATCCAGTGCCCAGTGCCAGTTCCTGTTTGTTGCATGTTTTCTGTTTCGCAGAATATCCATATAAAACAGAGTCCAAACGGGATAAAAACTGACGGAGATTTTTTTGGAATATATACGATTTTTGGGAAGAAAAATCCACGCGAGACAATGCCCGAGGGGGACACGAGGCAGGGGGCGCGCCCCTGGCCCTCATGGCCACCTTGTAAGGCGGTTGATGCCCTTCTTTCACTGCAATAAAGCTAATATCCGGATAGAGATCGTGTTAAAATTTCAGCCCAATCGGAGTTATCTCCGGGAATATAAGAAACGGTGAAAGGGTAGAATCTGAGAACGCGGAAACAGAGAGAGACAGAGAGACAGATCCAATCTCGGAGGGGCTCTTGCCCCTCCCACGCCATGGAGGCCATGGACCAGAGGGTAAAACCTTCTCCCATCTAGGGAGGAGGTCAAGGAAGAAGAAGAAGAAGAAGAATAAGGAGGGGGGCTCTCTCCCCCTCGCTTCCGGTGGCACCGGAGTGCCACCGGGGGCCATCATCATCACCGCAATCTTCACCAACAACTTCACCGCCATCATCACCAACTCGTCCCCCTGCTATGCAGCGGTGTAACCTCTCTCTTACCCGCTGTAATTTCTACTTAAACATGGTGCTCAACGCTATATATTATTTCCCAATGATGTATGACTATCTTATGATGTTAGAGTAGATCCGTTTTGTCCTATGGGATATTTGATGATCGTGATTGGTTTGAGTTGCATGTTTTATTATTCATGTTGTCCTATGGTGCTCTCCGTGTCGCGCAAGCGTGAGGGATCCCCGCTGTAGGGTGTTGCAATACGTTCATGATTCGCTTATAGTGGGTTGCGTGAGTGACTGAAACACAAACCCGAGTAAGGGGGTTGTTGCGTATGGGATAAAGAGGACTTGATGCTTTAATGCTATGGTTGGGTTTTACCTTAATGATCTTTAGTAGTTGCGGATGCTTGCTAGAGTTCCAATCATAAGTGCATATGATCCAAGTGGAGAAAGTATGTTAGCTTATGCCTCACCCTCAAATAAAATTGTAATAATGATTACCGGTCTAGTTATTGATTGCCTAGGGACAAATAACTTTCTCGTAACAAAAAGCTCTTTACTAAAACTAACTTAGTTGTGTCTTTATCTAAACAGCCCCTACTTTTTATTTACGTAATCTTTATTATCTTGCAACCCTATCCAACAACACCTACAAAGTACTTCTAGTTTCATACTTGTTCTAGGTAAAGCGAACATCAAGCGTGCGTAGAGTTGTATCGGTGGTCGAAAGAACTTGAGGGAATATTTGTTCTACCTTTAGCTCCTCGTTGGGTTCGACACTCTTACTTATCGAAAACTATTGCGATCCCCTATACTTGTGGGTTATCACTCCCCATGGCCCTCGCCGGCGAGCCACACGCCTGGCTGCTCAACCTCCCTGGATCCACGATGGCATCCTGGGGGGGAACTCCATGACCTCTTCACCACTCGCTACGCGGTACCGGCGCACCACACAGTCATGGCCCTGCTAGGCGGCACCCAAGCACCGCCTTCAGATCGCCACGTCAAGCCATTCCTCCGCCAGATTGGTGCCACTTCCAAGCGCCCGGGGGATCCGCCAGGCTGGGCTGCGCCGGAGGCCGACCTCATATTCGCCTCAGAGGACCACCCCGACTCCACCGCCGGCTTGGGCATGCTCCCAATGCTCTGCATGCCCACCATCTACAATGTGCCTGTTACCAAGACCCTCATCGACGGCGGTGCCAGCCTCAACTTGCTCTTCAGCCTTCTTCACGTGCCACTTGAGCGGCTCAGCCTCAACAAGCCTTTCTCAGGAGTTGGTGGTGGCGCTGCCTGCTCTCTGGGACAGATCCGCCTTCCCATCACCTTCGACGCGCGTGACAACTACCGCACCGAGCTGGTCGACTTCGACATCGCCCGCATCAGCCTCCCATACAATGCCATTCTCGGGTACCCGGCTCTGGCCTAGTTCATGGCGGCGACTCATCCGGCCTACAACCTCATGAAGATTCCTGGGAGCAAGGGCGTCCTCACTGTCAAAGGGGACGCCAAGGAGGCTCTGGCGGCGCTCAGGCTCGCCCTCAAAACCACCGCACCGATGCAGCCTGCCGACGTGGGCACCTCCAAGCCCAAGGGAGCCGTACCGACCAAGAAGAAGCAGTTGTTCACACAAGACAAGGTAGAAACCAAGCAGGTGCCAGTCAATGAGGACAGGCCCTCAGGAGCCACCTTTACCATAGGTGCTAGCCTCGATCAAGGCCAGGAGGAAGCATTGGTGAAGTTCTTGCACGCAAACAAGGATATATTCGCGTGGGAGCCCAATCAGCTGGTAGGAGTCCCGAGGGAAGTGATCCAGCATCACTTAAGGGTATGCCCCAATGTACGCCCCGTGAAGCAGCGGGCGAGACGGCAGTACACTGAGAAGCAGGCCTTCGTCGTCCAAGATACCCGCAAGCTGGAGGCGGCGGGCGCCATTCGTGAGGTTCGGTATCCCGAATGGCTGGCGAACCCCGATGTAGTACCGAAGAAAGGCGGAAGGAATGGATGTGCGTTGACTTCACCAACCTTAACAAGGCCTGCCCCCAATATCCGTTCCCGCTCCCGCGCATCGATCAGATCGTTGACTCCACCGTCGAGTGCGACCTGTTGTGCTTCCTGGATGCATTCTCAAGATATCACCAGATCAAGATGGCGGTAGAAGATGTGGAGAAGACAGCCTTCCTGACCCCGTGTGGGGTGTACTGCTACACCTGCATGCCTTTTGGATTGCACAACACGGGCGCAACCTTTCAGCGACTGATGCACATCGCCTTAGGGCGGCAGCTCGGGAGAAACACAAAGGCCTACATCGATGACATTGTGGTGAAGTCTCGGGAGGCGAGGACCCTTATTCAAGACCTGGAGGAGACCTTCGAGAGCCTGCGCCAAGTGAACTTGTGGCTTAACCCGGAGAAGTGCGTGTTCGGCGTCCCTTCCGGCAAGCTGCTGGGCTTCCTCGTGTCCCACAGAGGGATCGAGGCGAATCCAGAGAAGATCAAGGCCATCAAGGACATGAGCCCGCTGTAGACCCTTAGGGAGATGTAGAAGCTGGCTGGCCGGGTAACTGCATTGGGACGCTTGATTGCTAGGTTAGGGAACGTGCCCTACCCTTCTTCAAGCTGATGACGAAGAAGGGCCCATTCGAGTGGATCCAGGAGGCCGACCGAGCTTTTCAAGACCTCAAGAGATACCTGACCAGCCCTCCAGTGATGGTGGCGCCACGACCCCTCGAGCCCCTAGTACTCTACCTCACTGCTACCCCGTACTCCGAGAGTGCAGCACTGGTGGCGGTTCGGGAGGAGCACCAAACCAAGGGCGCGCTGCTTCGGGCTACAACTGAGGCAATAAAAGATCAGGAAGGCACCGCAAGAGCCATGACAGCGTCGGCAGAAGACCAAGCTCAACGGGACGATGCCGCCAAGATTCCCGCAAATGATCAGGCGTCAGGAGCCCCGTCACCTCACGAGGCGTCTCAACTTCTGCAAGACGCGAGCCCAGACACCACACCAGCCCTCATTGAACACCCGTTGTATTTCGTCAACACCATGTTGCGAGATGCAAGGGTGCGATATCTCATGCCTCAGAAGCTTCTGCTCGCACCCTTGGTGGCCTCGCGCAAGCTACGACACTACTTCCAGGGGCACCCCATCAAGGTTGTCTCAGCCTACCCATTAGAGAGGGTGCTCAGGAGCCCCAATTCTGCTGGAAGGGTCGCTGAGTGGAACATCGAGCTACAAGCATTCCAGTTAGAGTTCAGCACTACCAGGGTCATCAAGGGAGCCGCGCTCGCTGATTTTGTGGCAGAATGGATGGATGTCCCAACACTTGAAGAAGGTGAAGACCGGTCCACCTTGCCAGGAAGTGAGGCACCATATGGTTGGGTCCTGTACTTCAATGGTGCCTTCGCGCACCAAGGCGCGGGGGCTGGGGCAGTACTCATCTCGCCCACTCAGGATAAGCTCTACTACGTCGTGCAACTCTGCTTTCAGTAGGGCGAGAAGGTCTCCAACAACATCGCGGAATACGAAGGCCTCATAGCTGGCCTGAAGGCCGCGACAGCTCTGGGGGTGAAGCGCCTTAC
Source organism: Triticum aestivum (assembly GCF_018294505.1). Classification (NCBI taxonomy): domain Eukaryota; kingdom Viridiplantae; phylum Streptophyta; class Magnoliopsida; order Poales; family Poaceae; genus Triticum; species Triticum aestivum. The sequence goes on from NC_057794.1 coordinate 434,155,790, forward strand.
CGTTAGAGGCGACTCGTAGCTCCTCGTCAACTTCTCCAACAAAGTATACGAGCCGAAGAACGAGCATATGGAGACATACCTCGCGGAGGTGCGCAAGATGGAGAAGCAGTTCTTGGGCTGGAGCTGCGGCACGTGCCCCGAAGCACCAACAAGGAAGCCAACGACATCGCCAAGAGAGCATCCAAGCGGCAGCCACAAGAGCCCGGTGTCTTTGAGGAACGGCTCTTCAAGCCATCGGCGACACCACCATCTTCAAGCACTACTCATCCTTGGGAGGAGCCCCCACAGCCTCCTGCCACAGGAGCCCCGGCCTGCGGCCCGACCTTAGGAGCTCGCTTTCTCTTGGCACTCGAACCTCAGGAGGGATGTTGGACCAAGGAATTCAAGGAATATCTAATGCAAGGGGCGCTGACAGAGAAGGAGGAAGATGCAGAGCGTGTGGTTCAGCAAGCCATGGTGTACTGCATCCAGGATGGTGAGTTGTACAGGAAGCGGCCAAACGACATTTCCCTGCGCTGCATTTCCAGGGACCAGGGAAGGAACTGCTAATTGACATACACGGAGGGGACTGCGGGCACCACTCGTCATCACGGACCCTCGTCGGCAAGGTATTCCGCAGTGGGTTCTACTCGCCCATTGCGCTCAACGACGCAGCTGAGCTGGTGAAGTCTTGCGAAGCCTGCCAGTTCCATGCCAAGAAAATTCATCAGCCGGCTCAAGGCCTCCAGACCATTCCACTCACGTGGCCGTTCGCGGTCTGGGGGCTGGACATCTTGGGGTCGTTCCCTCAAGCGCCTGGGGGCTACCGTTACCTCTATGTCGCCATCGACAAGTTCACCAAGTGGGGGAAGTAGAAGTTGTCCGTACCATCCCAGCTGGCTCCGTTGTCAAGTTCATCAAGGGCCTCGTGAGCCGCTTCGGGGTCCCCAACCGCATCACCATAGATAACGGCTCGCAGTTCACTAGTAACCTTTTCAAAGCCTACTGGGCTAACCTTGGAACTAGATCTGCTACGCTTCGGTGGAGCACCACAGGAGCAATGGTCAGGCCGAACGCGCCAACGCGGAGGTCCTGAGAGGCCTCAAGACCAGGACCTTCAAGAAGAAGCTCGAGGCCTGTGGCAGGGGCTGGCACGATGAGCTCCAGTCCGTGCTATGGTCTATCCACACCACCGCCACCAAACCAACGGGCGAGACCCCATTCTTCCTTGTCTATGGAGCTGAAGCAGTCCTTCCTCACGAGGTTAGGCATCGCTCCGCACGGGTCCTGGCGTTCGATGAAACGTAGCAGGACACCACGTGGGGGATGGACCTCGTGCTGGGGGAGGAACATCGTCGTGAAGCTGCACTGAGGGCAGCAAGGTACCAGCAGGCGCTGCGGCGATACCACTGCCGCAACATCCGCTCCAGGACGCTCGAGGTGGGCGACCTCATCCTGAGGCGGGTCCTCTCTAGGGAAGGGTTGCACAAGCTTTCACCCATGTGGGAGGGCCCATTCAGGGTCGTCCATGTCTCTAGGCCTGGCGCCGCACGCCTGGAGACGCAGGACGGGATACCTATCCAGAACGCCTGGAACATCCAGCACATCCGGAGGTTCTACCCATGAAGCAAGGCCCAGAGCCTGTGAAGAAGGCCCGGTGCCTGTGAAGAATCGCCGCCCGTGACACTCTCACGTAATAACGAGTGGGGCTGTACACGCCCCGGAGTCTCAGGAGCACCGGCCTCAGGCCCTAGGGCTCCCTCCCACACCTAGTGGCAGCACTTAGCTCCGCGCTGGTGAGAAGACTTGAAGACTAGATTAGGTGCCGACGCGGATTTTCATTTGCTTTCTGTAGTTGGCTCGCTTTTCCTTAATCGAAGTTTGCCTTTGGTGTTCCTTGCTGATTCGATTCCCTCGCCTCTTATCACATTTTCCGGCTCTGGTTCGCTCGTGTTCTCTCTCTCTCTCGCATACCTTGCGAGGGGGGCTAGGCAGGTGCCCTCGCGAGCGTTTTTCTTCTCTCTGCCTCCTCGCGAGCCACCCTCGTTCGAGCCCGAAAGCTGGCGCATCTCTCCTAATCCGTGCCCCACGGGCACCGTGATACAAGGCATCGGGTCAAGGCTTGGGTGAACGGCAAATCTCCTGGCAAAACTCCCTAACGAATTTTTTCGCAGTTCCTGAGCAATCGTAGACCACAAGGTCAAGATGGACACGAGGAAGTAAACGTCTCGTGAGGAGGAGGGCGCCCCGAACGCACCAGGCTAAGTTATCTTCGCACAAAATAGCCGCACATGAAACAATAAGCGTAGCATGACGGATAATAAGTTATGGTTCGATACATGCCCCTCTGGGCCCATGCTGACTTCATTCCGATACAGGAAGGGAAAGGGGAACATACCAAAAGCGGCGCTCTCCCCTGCAGCAGCCGACGGGGGCAGGGCCTTGGCGACGTCCGGGTCTAGCCGGACCCCTCCTCGTGCTTCACCGGTGCGCGGCGACGAGACGACCCGCTACCACCTTCGAAGCGGGCGCGGCGGCGTGGTGGCTGATCAAGGCCGCCGCTGCTCGAAAGTCGCCAAGGGAGGAGCCACCATAGCTAGACGAGGCGCGGCCGGCGGGTTCGTCCTCCTCCTCGTCCCGACCATCGCCAAGGCCGAGCACCTCCTCGCCATCATTCACCTCGGGGCAGCATCCAGCGCGGCGGCCATCTTCCCCAAACACCCTCACGAAGAGGGTCGCCTCGCCGTCGAACTTGAAGTGGAGGGTGCACCGCCTACCCAAGCCGCGTGCGGGGGCGAACGTCTACCAACCATGGGTCAGAGCAATGTTGCCCGCGACGGAGACCTCGACCACGACCTAAGAAGCTCGGCTGCAGCAACCATCTGCCTGCAGCCAGAGCCTGCCTGGACCGGAGGCCCGCAGCTCGTCCGCAAAGAAGCGGGGGAGCTGGAGCCAGCTTCCGGCCGGATCCTCCGACTAGACAACAAACTCCGGTAGCACCTCTGACACATGGAACCACGGTCGGGTAGGTCACGCAACCACGGCGCGTCTCCTCTCGTTGACAGGACTGCCGCGACCAGAGCGACTCCTGCCGCGCACTGCGGCACCACCCCGGGAGCTGGGGGCCATGGCGGGGGTTGCGGCATGCTTGCGGGGACAGCCACGTCCTCGCTTGGGTGCCGGGGAGCCGGGTCCCTCCCGAGGGGCCTTGCCCTTCTCCGCGGCAGAGAACCTCTTCGGCGGCGCCATTGCTGTTGGCGGCGGAGCAAGGAGGAAGAAGCAAGTAAACCAAGAAGAGATGGGCAACGGGGGCTCCGCCCCCTCCCCATTTATAGCGGAAGAAGGCCAACCGGCGCCTCCCACGATCACAGGTAATGATGATTTTACTTGCATGTCGCAGGGACTTGTCAAATCGGGCAGTTGCCGAGGCAGCATGGGGAAGCGGAGATGCCCACGTCCAATCAACCGCCACGCGTCAACCGAAGCCGCGGGCTTTTGGGACCCGCGGCACTCCGCCCTTGATCCTTTGGCTTCGCCTCGAAGCCAAGCCCGAGCGCGCCTTGGACCCGGGGCTACTGTCGGTGTTCTAGGAACAGGGGTCCCCAGACTTGCCTGCCTGCGGCCCATGGCGTGGCTGTGCTGGCAGGTCTGGACGGCCCATCATCATCAACAAGGCATTGAAGACCCTCGCGAGGGGCCAAGCCTCGTGAGGCGGACGATGCAAAATCTCCTAAGGAGCGGCCACACCAGGCTGCCTCGCGAGGAGCGGAGATATCAAGGCGGGATGAACCTCACGAGGCTCTCGTGACGTGAGCCATGATGATCGACACCAGGTGGGGGCCAGGCGGGCGCCAGCGCGCGCAGCGTCCTTGTTTCCTCTTTGGTGCTAAGGAGGCAAGACAAGCGTGGAGTACCGAGGCATCAGGCAAAGGTTTCCATATCGGTGCAACAAGACCAAGACCAGAAGGACGGCAGGACGGAGGTCACCATGGATCCCAGGATGGCGTCACCACGAGAACCTTTGGCAGGCGAAGACCACCTTTTGTCAAGATAGCTTGTACTAGCTGTCCCCTTTCATATTGGCCACCGTTGTTGGCTCCCTTCCCGCTCAATATTCGGGGAGAGGACCAGGGCCTATATAAGTAGGACTAGCCACCACCAAAGAGGGGGGATCCGATCTGATAAAAGGCCAACCCTTAGCACACCAAGAACAAGAACACCTCAACCTCAGGAGGCTGTTCTTCCCCTTGTACTGTTCTTCATCAGCTCAAGAGGCAATCCACCACCACCACACTGGAGTAGGGTATTACACCACAACGGTGGCCCGAACCAGTATAAACCTTGTGTCTTTGTGTTGCGAGTGCGTCGAGTTCATCCGTGAGACCTTAGTAAGCTAGGGCGTAGATCGGTAGGAGGGAAAGAACTTCGTGCGCAACCCAGAGTTCGAACCTTAAGGGTTTGCCGGAACCCGTGATCCGACAGTAGCCACCCGGGTTCGGCATGACGGCCGGGTGGTCCTCCCGGGTCCAGCTGGTCCGGCGTTTCGACCAGTGCATGTATTCCGGCTTGGCCGGGACGACGGTGTTCACCTTTTGTTGGAGCAGGCGCTCGCTACGCTTGTCATCACCAAGGATGGTGAAGAGGATGTAGCTCGCGTTTTGGTTGGGGTAGACGTCATCGCGCATTGCGTCGTTGGCCGGGGGCAGAGGCGGAGGAGGTGGTGTTGGGGAACGTTGCAGAAAACAAAAAATTTCCTACGGTTTCACCAAGATCCATCTATGAGTTCATCTAGCAACGAGTGGTCGGATTGCATCTACATACCTTTGTAGATCACGCGCGGAAGCATTCAAAGAACGGGGATGAGGAAGTCGTACTCGACGTGATCCAAATCACCGGAGAACCTAGCGCCGAACGGACGACACCTCCGCGTTCAACACACGTACGGTCAGCGTGACGTCTCCTCCTTCTTGATCCAACAAGGGGGAAGGAGAGGTTGATGAAGATCCAGCAGCACGACGGCGTGGTGGTGGATGCAGCAGTCACCGCAGTAGGGCTTCGCCGTTCTCTACGGAGGAGGAGGAGGTCTTGGAGGGGAGAGGGAGGCACCAGGGGCATGGGTGCGGCTGCCCTCCCTCCCCCCCTCTATATATAGGGTCCCCAAGGGGGGGGCGCCGGCCCTGGAGATCCAATCTCCCAAGGGGCGGCGGCCAAGGGGGTGGAGTGCCCCCCAAGGCAAGTGGGGCGCCCCCACCCTAGGGTTACCAACCCTAGGCGCAGGGGGAAGGCCCAAGGGGGGTGCACCATCCCACTAGGGGCTAGTTCCCCTCCCACTTCAGCCCATGGGGCCCTCCGGGATAGGTGGCCCCACCCGGTGGACCCTCGGGACCCTTCCGGTGGTCCCGGTACAATACCGGTGACCCCGAAACTTGTCCCGATGGCCGAACTAGCACTTCCTATATATAATTCTTTACCTCCGGACCATTCCGGAACTCCTCGTGACGTCCGGGATCTCATCCGGGACTCCAAAAAACTTTCGGGTTACTGCATATACATATCTCTACAACCCTAGCGTCACCGAACCTTAAGTGTGTAGACCCTACGGGTTCGGGAGACATGTAGACATGACCGAGATGGCTCTCCGGTCAATAACCAACAGCGGGATCTGGATACCCATGTTGGCTCCCACATGCTCCTCGATGATCTCATCAGATGAACTACGATGTCGAGGATTCAAGCAACCCCGTATACAATTCCCTTTGTCAATCGGTACGTTACTTGCCCGAGATTCGATCGTCGGTATCCCAATACCTCGTTCAATCTCGTTACCGGCAAGTCACTTTACTCGTACCGTAATGCATGATCCCGTGACCAGACACTTGGTCACTTTGAGCTCATTATGATGATGCATTACCGAGTGGGCCCAGAGATACCTCTCTGTCATACGGAGTGACAAATCCCAGTCTTGATCCGTGTCAACCCAACAGACACTTTCGGAGATACCCGTAGTATACCTTTATAGTCACCCAGTTACGTTGTGACGTTTGGTACACCCAAAGCACTCCTACGGTATCCGGGGGTTACACGATCTCATGGTCTAAGGAAAAGATACTTGACATTGTAAAAACTCTAGCAAACGAACTATACGATCTTGTGCTATGTTTAGGATTGGGTCCTGTCCATCACATCATTCTCCTAATGATGTGATCTCGTTATCAATGACATCCAATGTCCATAGTCAGGAAACCATGACTATCTGTTGATCAACGAGCTAGTCAACTAGAGGCTTACTAGGGACATGTTGGTGTCTATGTATTCACACATGTATTACGACTTCCGGATAACACAATTATAGCATGAATAAAAGACAATTATCACGAACAAGGAAATATAATAATAATCCTTTTATTATTGCCTCTAGGGCATATTTCCAACAGGCGGGATGTCACCCCTCATGATGCGCTTGGTGATGCGCACTTCCGAAGCGTGTGCATGGACGGCCTCGCGCCGCTATGGTGCTTGTAGGGAGCATCCAGCATTTCCTCGAAGCTCATGGCGGGTTGCCACACCGTCTTGCCGGCGTTTGGCGACTAGCTCGACCGTGGGTGCCTGTTGGGAGGCCGCGATGCGGGAGTTATCATAGCGCTGGGCCGTCTTGTCGGCCTGGCATTTGTTGTTCTCCTGGTTGTTTTGCTGGTGGCTGCTCTCGCCGACCGGCTTGGGGCTGGTGCCGGCTTCGTCCAGCAGCACCTGGATCTTCATGGCGGAGTCGGTCTTGGCGTACTTGTCCGCGGTGACCATGAGCGCGGCCATGGTGGTCGACTCGGAGCGCGGGAGCTTGTGCTTGAGGACGGTGTCATCTCGGCAACCGCTCGTGAAGTACTGGATGGCCTGGACCTCGTCGACGCCTTCGCAGCTGTTCCGGAGCTCGTTCCAGCGCGTGAGGTACTCGCGGCCGATTTCCGTCAGCCCCTGCACGCACATGGCGGGCTGGCTGGTACGGCCGGGACGCTTGTAGGTGTCGGTGAAGTTGCGCACGAAAGCCTGCTCGAAGTCCACCCAGACGTTGATGCTGGCAGCCGGCAGGCTGTTCATCCATGTGTGGGCCAAGCCTTGGAGCATGAGCTGGGCGTAGTGCATGGCAAGGCGGCGATTGCCACCCGTGATGCCGATGCCGGTGGTGTAGTCGATGAGCCAGTCCTCCAGCTTGACGGTGTCGTTGTACTTGTGGGTGTTACGGGGGAGCGTGAACCCTTTGTGGAAGGGATCATCCCGAATGCCTGGACCGAAGCAAGCCGGATCAACAGCGTTGTCCTCCTACAGCTGCAAGGAGAGGGTGAGCAAGTCAAGGCGGTGACGAGCATCGGCATCATCAATGGCATGCGGTCCCAGCCAGCTTGCGACCGGGCCACGGGGAGCCGGATCGGCTGAAGCCGGACGGGCGCGGCGGCCGGATTGCAGGGGAGGATCTTGCTGGCGCCGGGCTTCCGAAGCCGGCTTGTCGCCCAAGCCGTAGCCAGCCATCGCGGTGCCGTTGCGCCAGGTCCTGGTGCGGCCGGAATGAGATTCACCGGGCGGCGAGGACGCTGTGTTCTACTGCTCGGGGTCGTTGGCGCGGTTCGAGACGGATCCAGTGGGACGGACGAGGCGGTCCTGCTACATGTTTGCAGCGTCGAGGAGCTTGTTCACGCGCTGTAGGCAGTCCTTCAGTTCCTCGCCCTTCAACTGCTCCATGCCGACGGCAGCTGCCTGCATGGCATGCATGTTCTTCACGGGGGTGTCGTAGACGGGAGGGATCGCGGCGTAGGCTCGGCAGTGGTAGACGTGAAGCCGTACGCAGCGTAGCGCTCCCGCTAGGTGGAATCCAGACGGTGCTGCATGGCAGTGAGCGTCTCAGACATGTCCAGCAGGTGCTTGCGCTCCTCCTCAAGCCGAGCCAGGGCCTCGGCGGCATTTGTGGCGTTGATGTCAGTGTCGATGGGGATACAGAGGGCCTGCATCATAGCGCACACCGTGTTGTGCGTGTTAGCGCGATTCGCCATGGCCTTGGCTTCGGCGGCCTTCCTCGCGATGTTGGACGAGGAGGAGCCGGTGTCGGTGGTGGAGACCTCCACTCGGACGCAGGGATCCGCCGCCCCGGTGGAAACGTCGTCGCCGAGGGTGGCAAGAGAGTCGAAGATGTCGACCACCCCGCTGGGGTACTCGTCGGCTGCGGGCATGTCGGAGATACGCAGTGTGGCGAAGGAGGCGGCGAGCGCGTCGATGACGTCGGCCGCCAGTGCAACGGGCTTGTCGGAGTCAGAGGAGGGCCCCGTCTGGAACATGTCTCCGACCGGGACCTCGAGTTGCCCCACGATGGGCGTCAACTGTCGTGGTGGGCGCATGACAGTTGCCAAAGGATGGCTAAAGAGAGGAGGAGGCTCGAGGGCACTGGTGGGCTCCAGAGGCGTGGTCGGCATGAGCGAGGGCGAGACGCAAGACATACCCAGGTTCGGGGCTCTCCGGAGAGATAACACCCCTAGTTCTGTCGAGAGTGGTCTATATGTGATAGTACAGAGTTGCTCCTAGAGCTGTTTCATGGAGGAAGGAAGACAAGCCAAGGTTTATAGGCTGCTCCTTCTCCTCGTGTATGTGTGTGTGCTAGTGGTTTGATCAAGTGTTCTCGTGCCCGTGTACATGGAGGGCTCCTGAGGGGTTCTATAGGTCAACCCCCCAGGGTCACAATGGTAAAGATACAAGGCCCTGGGGCCGGGGTGTAAGCGTTCGGGAAGTCGGCGCTAGGGCCCGCCGGGCGGCAGGGTCCGTCGGGTTCTCTGTGCACGGACCCCGCGTGCTAGGGGCACTGTTCTCCGTCTTGTCGGTCGTCACGGAATGGTTGGGCCGGCTCGGCTACAGTGGCGCACCCCCTGGTCACTGTCGGCTTGCGCCAGCAGGACGATGGGTGCACTATTGCCATGCCAGCCTCGGTCAGCGGAGTAGGTGGATCACTGTCGCCACGCCCCTGCCAATCAGAGGAGTTGGTGGGTCAATGTGGTCACACTCATCCCATCTATGGGGACTTGTTTCGTCGTACGCCTTGGATGGGACGGGAGCTGACCCGTGGCCGGGTTGAGGAAGACGCCACGAGGGAGCTGGCTTGCTGGAGAAGTCTTGGTTTGCTAGGTTCGGCCGGCATGCGCCAGCCGGCCTGGCCGCGTTGCGGTCTTGGCCGGGTTGAGGGCCTTGGGCGGGTTGAGGAACCCAGCCAAGCGTGAGCCGGATTGAGAGGAGATGCCGGTCCCAATATTTTTTAGAAGGATCCGGGTTCCGTTGTCTGCCCGGGGCTCATTCCCCCGACAAATGTTGTGAGTGGTTAGTGATTGAAAACAAGGTATGGAAGTAAAATAAAATAGCATGAGAGAATAAATGGAAGTAATGAAATCAATAGGGCTGAGGCGTTCTCAAGGAGTCTGGACTCCCCAGTACTATGTGTAATGTAAGATATGCACAAGGAAAACTCTGCGTTCAGATAACTAAGCCATCTTGCATATTTTTATAAGTGGGTGGAGGATGTACAACATACGTTCCACTTGCCTGGCTGCATGTCACACGCGCCAAAATTATTCCTCCACACAAGAGATTATGACAAACGATGATTAAGTGTTACCTCATGGACGCGACCAATGGTCGATTCTCCATTATTTCCCTATGAATTGATCAGGAAAGGAAGGGAGGGTATTACTATCACCTCTTTACCGCCGTGCTACGTCTTCATCGTGTCTATAATTTTTATTTTTTCATGCCAATATTTTACTACTTTCTTATACTTTTAGCAACAATTTATATCATTTTATTGGACTAAGATATTGATCCAGTGCCCAATGTCAGTTCTTGTTTGTTGCATGTTTTTTGTTTTACAAAAAATCCATATCAAACGAAGTCCAAATGCGATAAAATTTTATGGGATTTTTTTGGAATATGTGTGATTTTTGAGAAAAAAATCAACGCAAGATAATGCTCAAGGGGCCCACAAGCTCACACGGCGCGCCCCCTACCCTGGGACGCAACAAGCAAGCTCGTGGCCACCTTGTAAGTCAATTGGGGCCCTTCTTTCTCTGCAAGAAAGATAATTTTTGGATAAAAACCATGTTAAAATTTCAGCCCAATCAGAGTTACGAATCTCTGGGAATATAAGAAACGGTGAAGGGCGAGAAAACAGGAACTCAAATCAGAGAGAGCCAATCTCGGAGTGGCTCCTGTCGTCGGTAGCCATGGCGGCAAAGGACCAGAGGGGAAACCCTCCTCCCATCTCAGGGGAGGCCAAGTAAGAACAAGAAGGAGAGGGTCTCTCTCTCCCTCTCTTCCGGCGGGGTCGGAGCGGCCGTCGAGGAACCATCTTGGCGACGATCTACTCCAACAACTCCATCGTCTTCCTCAACACTAATACGTCTCCGTCATACCTATAATTTTTTATTGTTTCATGACAATATTCTACAACTCTCATATATTTTTGGCAACATTTTATATTATTTTTGGGACTAACATATTGATCCAGTGCCTAGTGTCAGTTCCTGTTTGTTGCATGTTTTTGTTTCGCATAACATCCATATCAAACGAAGTCCAAATGCGATAAATATTTACGGGGATTTATTTTGAAATATATGTGATTTTTGGGAAGAAGAATCAACGCAAGACGGTGCCCGAGGTGGTCAGAAGGCACCAGGGCACGATCAGGGGGGTGGCCGCGCCATACTACCTTGTGACTCCCTTGTAAGTCAGTTGATGCCCTTCTTTCGCCGTAAGAAAGATAATTTCTGGATTAAAATCTCCTCAAAATTTCATCCCAAACGGTGTTACGGATATCCAGGAATATAAAAAATGGTGAAGGGGTCCAAAAACAGAAGGGAAACAGAGAGAGAGAGAGAGAGAGAGAGAGAGAGAGAGAGAGAGAGAGAGAGAGAGAGAGAGAGAGAGATCCATCCAATCTCGGAGGGGCTCCTGTCCTCTGGGAGCCATGGCGGCCATGAACCAAAGGGGAAACTCTCCTCCCATCTTGGGGGGCAAGGAAGAAGAAGAGGGGGGGCTCTCTCCCCCTCTCTGTTGGTTGCGCCGGAACACCGCCGGGACAGTCATCGTGTGCCGACGATCTACTCCAACACCTCCGTCATCTTCATCAACACCTCCATCCCCTTCCCTCATCTGTATTCAGTGGTCCACTTCCCGCAACCCGCTATACCCCCTACTTGAACATGGTGGTTTATGCTTCATATTATTATCCAATGATGTGTTGTCATACTATGATGTTTGAGTAGATTTTTGTTGTCCTATGGGTAATTGGTGAATTGCTATGATTGGTTTAATTTGCTTGTAGTTATGTTGCTGTCCTTTGATGTCCATCATATGAGCGCGTGTGTGGATCACACCATAGGGTTAGTTGTATGTTGATAGGACTATGCATTGGAGGGCAAGAGTGACAGAAACTTCTTCCTACCATAGAAATTGATTTCTGCGGGATTGGAGGGGGAGGGGGCAATATATCTTAATCCTATGGTTGGGTTTTATCTTAATGCACTTTTCTAGTTGCGGATGCTTGCTAATAGTTTCAATCAAAAGTGCATAGAATTCCAAGTAAGGGATCACATGCTAGTAGTGGCGTCTCCCGCATAAAAAATGCTATCGGTGTAGTAACTTAGCCAATTGCTTAGGGACAAATCGGTAAACCCTACCATCACTTTTTCACACTTGCTATACTAACTTAATTGTACTTTATTAAAACAACACCTAACTTTTATTTTTCACGTTCTTTATTATCTTGCAAACCTATCCCTTTGCACCTACAAAGTACTTCTAGTTTTATTTTTGTTTTGCGTAAAGCAAATGTTAAGTGTGCGTAGACTTGCATCGATGGTCGATAGAACTTGGAGAGAATATTAATTCTACCTTTAGCTTCTTGTTAGGTTCGACACTCTTACTTATCGAGAAAAGCTACAATTGATCCCCTATACTTGTGGGTTATCAAGATCTTTTTCTGGCGTCGTTGTCGGGGAGCAATAGCATGGGGTTGATATTCTCGTGTGTGCTTGTTTGCTTTATCACTAAGTATTTTACAAAATCTTTGTGCAATTGACACCCGCAGTCAAAATAAATATCCCTTCACACCCACCTACACTGCAATTGTGTGCCCCCTTTTTCCTTCTTGCCGCCTCCAAATCCACCTCCTCGCCCGCCTCCATTGTTCTCCAAATGAACCATGGCCTCTAAAAGTCAAATCGCGCCCGCACACGTGGATGAGGCCGTTGCCGCGGTTGATGTCATAGCCACTGTCACACACACCAATGGGTTGCGGTTGTGGCGGCCTGTGCGAAAGAGGTAGTAGTTGTCGCGGCCAAGCAAGCGGATGATGTTGTTTCCGCGGCCCACATGTGGATGATGCCGTGGATGCCGCCATCGTCACGCTTGCTACCACTATGCGGCGGGAGGAGTCCAATCAAAGGGCGTATGAAAACATTAAAGATATGGTGTAGCCCAAAAGAAAGCCGATCCCTCCTTCCAAGAGGTTATCTTGCAGCGGGCTAGGAATTATTTCAACGCAAAGGCCATCGAGCTCAAGGAAGCACCGACAATGAAAATCTCTGACTACCAGTATTTCTACAAGTGCTCATCTGGCAACGAGGATGAGTATCTCAATATCCGTAGTTTAATGTCCCCTACTTTAAATAATTATGCAACGAGATATGCAACATGATGTTTAGTTACTTATGTAATGGGTGTTTAGTTTGATTATACAATGAGTTGTGCAATGCTGTTTTAAGTATGTTGTTCTGCAAATAGAGCAATGTTGTTGTTCTGCACAGAGCAACTCACATCTCACATGATCCACATGACGAAACCGTGTGTGATGGTTCACAATATCTCACACGGTTCCTTTATTTCAATCGTTGTGCCTAGCAAAACACACAATTCTCACCACACAATCGTATGCGTTGTCACAAGTTATCTCACACGAGTTGCCTTTAGGAAACCATGTGTGGAACTTCACACGCGTTAATAAATTATGTAACATGTGTCATGCTCTCCATCATGGCACATAATTCATTTATTTCAAACATTGACACGCAACACACACGATTCAAGCAGTACAATCGTGTTTGTTATCATGACTTGCCGCACAGGCATTTGCCAGCCAAGTGGTGTGCCCTTCATTACACACGGTTCCCTTTCCAAAATCATGCCCATTAGATCAACCATTGCACATGTTTCATTTTCTGGCACACGGTTTTATTTTTTGGACATATGCAATGCCTGCATTGCACATAGTTCAATGTCGGGGACATGGGGTTGTGATTGGCGCGTGTTCCTAGCATCATTCTGCACTAGTGACCAGATGAGGGGCGACATAGTTTTTATGGAGCATCTCGGCGCGACTGCTCACTCAACTTCGACTACAGCCTCGACGACTGTCGGCCTGCTTTGGCTACTTTGCTCTATGTGGGACGACAACCATGGCTGAAGATGTTGTTGCGCTGGAGGTTTTGGTGTCCTCGTCTGTCATGAACTCTCTCTTCCGACATGTGTCATTGGTCCATATACATGTGTGCTAGATGTTCCTGACCTGTCATATGCGATTTGCCATGTCCATAATCTTGTGATAGTGCTAATTTGGATTAGGTTTAAACAACAATTAGCGAAGAATATTTCTATTGCCATCTCTAAACTACGTAGTAGGATTAAGCTAAAATTGTCTTATCAAGCATTACGCATGCCCCTTAACCACACAGACAAAGCATCGATCGTCAGCCTAATTGCAAAGCACGGTGAGGGCGACCTGCCCTCACAGGCCAGAGTGGCACGCAGCAGCAGCCACTACTCCACTCCATCCATCCCTTCTTTTGTTTTCTTCCATGTATTGCGATGAGAGTGGAATCGGAGTCGGAGAGCCATGTATATGCCCATTACCATCAGCGGAATATGTTCCAACCGACAACTACCTTCTTTCCCGGCCTCTGCCCTATATAAACCAGTGGCACCGGCCCTCTTCTTCCCCACAACACACACAGCCAGCACCTGCAGCTGCGTCCCACTGCAAATCCTCCAACTCCACTTCCTTCTTGTGGCGTCTCTCTCCGGCCGGCATCAGCCTACCTCGCTCCAATTACACCAACCGTCACCCCCACCGTGTCTCTCTCCATTTCGCCATGCCTAACTCGCTGCTCGACTCGCCGCCGCAGCTCCCTGCCGCCGGCCCTTGGGGCTCTCTGTTCGCCGTTCAGGAACCCGGGAAGCCTCGGCGTGTGTCGGTGGCGCTACCGTTCGCTCCCAGGAAGATGCCGGCGTACCGGTACGGCATGAAGCGGAACCTGGAGATGTGCACCGAGGCGCTCGGGTGCGAGACCGGTGGCGTCGACCCAGCCGCTGACGACGCCGACGAGGGCGTGGAGCGGAAGAGGAAATACAGAGAGGAGGAGACCAAGGTGGAGCCGACAGAGCGGAGGGCGCGCGTGCTGCCGCCGCCGCTGACGACGCTGGCGGCTGGCGCGACCCGCATGCGCATGGTCCACGAGCGACGCAGCGGGAGGCTGGAGGTGTACGCCGTGCGGGCCTCCGGAATGGAGGCCGAGCGGAGCGGCGGGCGTCTTCGGCTCCGCCTCCTGCCCTGCGCCGGCTGCAATGCCGCCGCCGTGTGCAGCAGCCAACAAGAAGCGCAAGAAGCAGAGGAAGATGAGGCAGAGGAGGTCGATCAGCAGCAGCGGCAGCAGGAGTGTGTGGTCCCAAAGTACGTGCGCCGCGAGCGGTGCCTGAAGGTGGAGAGTGGCGCCACGGCGGCGAGGTGCAGCATCAAATGGGAGCAGGAGCAGGCTGCCGCCTTCTGGGTGGCCACCACCTGAACTACAAAGCCTTCTTCTTCCATCTCCAGATCTGCACTTAGAACGGATGATCTCGAATACTTTCGGTCTTCGATTTCTTTCGGTTACCTCTCATCTTTAGTTTCCTTCCTGCCTACTACCTTCGACCAAGCTCGCCTGATCAAACTGTTCTTATTATGTCGCTGCTGATTGAAGTAGCACACTTTGTACATAGAAGCAGCAATATTTGGTTGGTGAGTATGGTTTGAAAGAGTATAGAAATGTTCAGGTCCTTGATTTCTGTCGTGAATGAGCATGTCTGTTTTCTAACTTCAGACAATTTAACGGCTAGTAGTGTCTCTTAGAGCAACTCTAGCAAAGTCCCCGTGCAATAGCCACAATGCGTACGAAGCATGCTCCATTTGCATTTGGAGGCTACATAAGTAGCACGCGAACTCAGAGTCGTCATATCTTCACCATCATAATTTATTTATTTTTTCACAAACACTCAGATTCCCTCCAAATGTAAACTTTTAGCACATCAAGAAAACATGCACATAGTTTTTGACAAGTTGCATGCACAAAAACATTTAAACCGGCACACAGGTACAAGTCACATATTGCAGCCGTGTGCACCATCCCATCCTTCTTTTGCGTGTGCATTGCGCCATCCTTCGAGGTTCCTGGAACGTATGATCATATCTCATGCACTACAAAAAAAAGACACATCCGTAACATTTTGGACCGAACGCAATTTTTTTCTGTCATACTTATGACACTTCTATGACAATAATTGTGACAAAACGCGGTATGATCATAGATGTGCTGGGTCCTACTTTTATGACAAAAAAATCATGACAGAAAATGAGCTTTTCGTTCTGGGCGGATCGGAGACGCGGCTGCATGACATTCTTTGGGCCGTTCATGACGGAAAAAACCGTGGTAGAAATGAGGGCGAGGAAATTATCGGGGTGTTCCCGGTTACGATGGGTGATCGGGGCAGAGCGATTCGCGTTTCTCTCGTACACGCACGCACGTGGGTTCGAGGCGTTGGGCTCTAACTAAACTCGAGCGATTGCACTGAAGGCTACGCGTTACTGAACCCGAGCGATCGATCAATGGGTGTTAACTGAACCCGATCGAGTGATTCCTTGGCTACTGCTGCTAACTGAAGCTGATCGATGCTGCCTCTGGATGAATAGTGAGCGTTGCTAGGGGGTTTGGATGAACATTGCCCGGTGGGGGTGGATGAACAGGATCACGTGGTGTTGCGTCTGGATGAACAGGACCCCGATCGATCGAGCCGGTTGGGGCTGGATGAACAGGACCCCGTGGAGGGCTGGATGAACAGGACCACCCCGTGGAGGGCTGGATGAACAGTAGACGGTGGAGGGCTGGATGAACAGTAGCCCGTGGAGGGGTGGTTGAATAGGAGCCCGTGGAGAGGGCTGGTTGAACAGTAGCCGGTGGACTAGCGCGCGGTAGAGACTGGATGAACAGGAGCCAGTGGATGAACGGTCGTAGGTGGAGGCTGGAGGAGGTCGACGGTGGATGAACAGTAGCCCGTGGAGGCTGGAGGGGGTCGACGGTGGAGATGAACAGTATCCCGTGGAGTCCCGTTTTGCGGTACGCCACACCCCTCCCGATGAACAGGACCCCGTTTCGACCGTAGCGCTCCAACACAAGTCCGTTTCCTCCGTTTTGCGGTACGCCACACCCCTCCCGATCAACAGGACCCCCGTTTCGACCGTAGGAGGTCCGTTTCCTCCGTTTTGCGGTACGCCAGACCCCTCCCGATGAACAGGATCCCGTTTCGACCGTGGCCGGTCGAACACAAGGCCGTTTCCTCCGTTCTGCGGTACGCCAGGCCTCGTTTCCATCGGCTGTTCCGTCCAAGCCCTCCCGATGAACACGACGACGCATTCCGTTCCGACCCAGCCGGTTGGCTCCCCATGAACACGACGACGATGCTATTTCTCCGTTCCGACCCAGCCATGTACACGAGCCCTGGCCGTACGTATGCGCGAGTAGGCGTTCGAGACCCCGCCCGTATGTACGTACGTGGCCGTATTTACTTTCTTGCACCCTGGCCGATGTACGTACGTGTACATGCTACGTGCGCGCCTCTACTACGACACGTGCGCGCCTCTACATCGACCAGTATGTACGTACACGTTCGCGACCAGAATGACAACGCTACGTACGCTTCGACCAGGTGGGTCCCGACTGTCAGGCACTTCCTTGCGTGCAAAGATGTAGCTGGTGGGTCCCAGCAGTCAGGGGGGCGAATCGTTTTTTTTTCCGGACGCACTTCGTTGCGTGCGAAGATGTAGCTGGTGGGTCCCAGCAGTCAAGGGGGAACATTTTTTCGCGAAATACGGTGGCCCGTCTGGTGGGTCCCCACTGTCAGGTGGAGGAATAATTATTTTGCGTGTAATAAGGAGGCACTTCGTTGCTGCGGCCGTGGACCCAGCTCTCAACCTCTCCACGTACAGTCCAGGTCCGATGGAAGCCGTTCCTTGACCACGTTGACCACGCCGCGCCGAGAGCACCAGGGCAGTGGACGACGGCGAGGCCTAGGAAGGGGACGACGCGGAGCCGGGGAAGACGCGGCAGTGGAAGCCCGCGCGGAGAAGAGTACAAGGGTTCACTGGTTCGGCTGCGGTGTGAGGCTGTCGTCGCCGCATGGCCTGGCCAGCGGTGGGAATAGTAGGGGGTGGTGAGGCCTCCGCGGCAGCACAGGCCGCCACGGGAGGCAGGAGCATGCGGCACGACCGGCGCTGCTTTGGGCGGCTGGAGCAAGAAGACCAGAGGTTGAAGAAGCACTACGACCGTTGGATGGACATCGTACGGTCACTGGAGCTAGAATCGTTCATATTGACTAATTTGACAAAGCACTCCGTCCCCGTCAACTTAGTAGGCCCACAAGTCAGCCACCCACCAAGGTGGGTCCCAACTAGCAGGGGGAGTATTCATTTTTTGTGCGTAATAAGGAGGCACTTCGGTGGGTCCGAGCTGACAGCGGGGGGAATTTTTTTTCAGAAATACAGTGGCCCGTCCGGTGGGTCCTAGCAGTCAGGGGGAAACATTTTTTTTCGCCAAATACGGTGGCCCGTCCGGTGGGTCCCTGCTGTCAGGTGGAGGAATAATTATTTTCCGCGTAATAAGGAGGCACTTCCTTGCAGCTGCCGTGGACCCAGCTGTCAGCCTCTCCACGTACAGTACTCTTCCGATGGAAGTCATTCCTTGACCACGTTGACCACGCCACGCCGAGAGCACCAGGGCGGTGGACGACGGCGAGGCCTAGGAAGGGGAAGATGTGGAGCCGGGGAAGACGCGGCAGTGGATGCCCACGCGTAGAGGAGTATGAGGGTTCGCTAGTTTGCTACGGTGTGAGGCTGTCGTCGCCGCAGAATAACAGGGGGTGTGTGTGAGTAGAGGGATGGCCTGGCCAGCGGTGGGAGTAGTAGGGGGCGGTGAGGCCTCTGCGGCATCGCAGCCGGCCACGGGAGGCAAGAGCACGAGGCACAACCGGCGCTACTTTGGGCGGCTGGAGCAAGAAGACCAGAGGTTGAAGAAGCACTACGGCCGTTGGATGGACAGCGTACGGTCACTTGAGCTGGAATCGTTCATATTGACTAAGTTGACAAAGCCCTCCGTCCCCATCAACATAGTTGGCCGACAAGTCAGCCTCCCACTATTATGGGTCCCAGCTAGCAGGGGGTATTCATTTTTGTGTGCGTAATAAGGAGGCACTTCCTTGCGTGCGAAGATACAGCTGGTGGGTCCGACTTGTCAGCGGTGGGAACATTTTTCGCGAAATATAGAGGCCCTTCCGGTGGGTCCCAGCTGTCAGGTGGAGGAATCATTATTTTGCACGTAATAAGGAGGCATTTCCTTGCATGCGGCCTTGGACCCAGCTGTCAGCCTCTCCACGCACAGTCTACTTCCGATGGTGTCATTCGTTAACCACTCCGCGCCGAGCGCATCCAAGGTGGTGGACGACGGCGAGGCCCCGGACAGCAACGAGCCGGAGACGGGAAGACGCGGGAGTAGAGTCGCAACGGAGAGATGTACGAGGGTTAATTGGTTCTGGTGCGGTGTGGTTCGGCAGTCGGTGGAGAAGAACATGAGGTGTGGAGGGGTGGAGGCGGGAGCAGGTGGTCCTAGCGGTGCTGGAGGAAGAAGACGAGAGATTGAAGATGGATGTCAGTCGTTGGATGTAAATCCAACGGCTAACGATGTCAGAATCATTTGTTGACTAAGTTGACAACGACTTGCATTGGCTTCGACCTATTGGCCCACATTTCAGCCTCCAAAAATGTGGCACGTATTCAACCCATTTTTTCAGAATTTACAGTCTTTTTATTGCGGGGTAGAATTTACAGTCCATTTGATCTTTTTTTTTGAATTATAGTCCATTAGCTGGGCTGGGTGAACAAATTATGTAGCGTCCATGCGGCCCATTTATGTTTTTCCTAAAAAATTACAGGCCATTTGCACTTTCTCGAAATACACGATTTTGCTGGGCTTATTATAATTATAATGTTGGGGTGGGCGCAGCAATGTTATCAAAAAATAAACAGGGGCTGAGCATTTTGTTATATATATATATTTAAATAATAAGTGATTTATTATTACATTGGTCCTTAAATCTTACCAAGCTTTTGTACACAATCACCAGGATTTTCGTTGCCAAAAAAAATCCAGGATTTTATTGTTAAGAAATTATTTTTATAAGTTAATAAGATGTGGGATATTGTTTTCTTACATATGTAAGTATCTGTTAAATATATGATGAAAATAACAATAATATATAATAACATATAAAATAATATAAATATATATAATATAGTTAGAAGGGAAACATAAGTTGGACCAGGCGTTCCTATTCTTATATAGAAAAATAGAACAGACCTCTGCGTTTTCTTCAAAAAAATACATAAATTGGGCTGCCGATGTTTCAGGAAAAATAAAACCTCGGATGGGAGGTCCATAGGCCGGTCGATACATGGCGGACCTCAAGAAAATACAAACAGGCCTATGGACCTCCCATCCGAGGTCATGGGCTGTGCATGTTAAAAAAGAAAGCCTAGACGGGGCAGCCCAAAACCCAGCTGATACTTGCTGCCCCAGTGATAATAAATGATACCTGCCAGCTCCCCGGCTTCGTTGTGGATTTATCTCCTATAGTAACTACGTTGAAGCACCTAAAAAATGTAACTATGTTGACAAACCCGTGGGCCCCAACGTCAGTATAGCATTAGGAGGAAGTATTTTTTTGATGAGGCACTTGCTTGCGTATGGCCATAGACCGTGTGGGTCTCAACTATCCGCCTCTCCATGTACAGTCCTCCAGATTCCTCTCATTTGTTCAACATGTTCACAACGGCAGACAGTGGCGTCGCGGCGAGCGCACAAAGGCGCAGGAGAAGATCCGACCACCTGAGGAAGTGCCTTATTAGTAACGAAACAACTGAACTAGCCCAGTGGCCGAGTGACACTAACTGACAGCTGTTCTGCCCGGGTTCGATTCCACCTGTGCAGAGGAAATATCTCCAAATTTTTTGCCTCTGCCTTTATTGACATGTGGGTCCCAATTGTCATCTATGCACACCATGTCCAACACTTGCCAAAACTTTGTCCCGTGTTTTCTTTGTTTTTCGCACACTCGACATTGTGTGGGCATCTTGAAAATAGCATATCTTTTTGACTGTGCATCATATGAAGATGTGCTATGCATGAATGTTGATCAGCATGATGTTAACTGGCTGGTAGTTCCAGTTTCGACCATGAATAAAACTTCCAGCATGATGTTAACACTGTTTGAAAAGGCCGTGTTAATATAAATGCTCTGCCTCTGAAAGTTGCAGTTTCTTATCTAAAACTGAACTTGGAGTTTCTTATCTGAAACTAAAACTTGCAGTTTCTTCTCTGAGAATCACCTGTCAGCGACCGAAAGGCAGGGGAATCTCTCCTCTCCATCATCTCCACTCCAAAACCACCGTCTCGCCTCTCCCTCTTCTCCATTTCAAAACCACCCCCTCTCCTCTCCATCATCTCCATTCCAAAACCACCGTCTCGCCTCTCCCTCTTCTCTATTGCAAGACCACCGTCTCTCCTCCCATCTTCCAAAGCTAGCACCGGACCACTCAGAAGGACATCTATGGAGGGGATGCAGCAGCGAATCAGGCAGATCACCGGCGGCGACCAGGCAAAGTTAGCCAGGTTGAAGGAGATCCTTACTTGGTTTGACAATGAGTGGGAGATTTCGAGGATGGTGAGGGCCATGTGGCAATGTATGCAAAAGAGCCAGACGACGGCGATGAGGGCAGCGATGTACTCCTCGGCGGCAGTCACGCCGCAGTCCTTCGAGTTCATTGAGTATCTCGTCTGGGCGATGGAGCAGACAGATTCGCCCAATGCGAAAGTCAGGTGGAGGTGGTGGGCGTACAGGTCAAAGGTCGAGCACCTAGAGGATAACGAATCGATCGAGTACGGTGTGCCGTTCGTGAGGGTGCAGAGGCAGCCGGAGCCATAGGAGTATTAGTTCTCCCACCGCAAGAGGAGGACGGATGGCGTCACATCGCTTCCCCATAGTTCTCCACGGTTCACTCGACGCTCGCGTCATTTCAATGGCGTCGGTAGGGTTTAAGGTATGCTTCGCACTAACCTAATCTTCCATCTGCTCATGCTTACAATCAGTGTGACAACTAATAAAAATCATGCTTACAATCAGTCTCCGAGTACTACGCCAATCACCCTAAAATAGCTCTGAACCTTTGGGTGAAAGTTGTGACACTGTGTACAAATAAAGAAAAATAGATTGGTGCTTCTTTCAGAAAAGAGTACACCCCTAGAAAACTGCCAATATAAGATACTAGTATTTTTTTAAGTCTAAGCTACTAGTATTTGGTTAGTGGATTTACTGCCAAGAAAGATCTGTCCAAAGTGAGCGCCACACATCCCACTGATGGTGGTGGATGCCAATGCTTAGATGGAGCAGGGTTTGTGTTGGTAATTTTTACTTGGCACCTCACACTCTGCATATATGTCGGTTCCATCCATACATTTGTGCTGTTCCACCAAAATGCAGCTGAATAACCATGTTTGCACAGATAAAGAAAAGGCATGATTACATTATAGTGGCACTAGTTGATGAAACATACACTAATAAACAGAAGAAAATATTACATCATACTGGAAATCGACCCAAGTCTCCCCGATACACCTTCTGCCAGTGATGAACATCAGTGTACATCGGTAGTACAAGGAGGG
Organism: Triticum aestivum; assembly: GCF_018294505.1. Lineage (NCBI taxonomy): Eukaryota > Viridiplantae > Streptophyta > Magnoliopsida > Poales > Poaceae > Triticum > Triticum aestivum. Next base: position 434,177,866 of record NC_057794.1, read on the forward strand.
GCCTTGAGACATTCAAATCTCTATTTTTGTGCAGATCAACTAAAATTAAGCACCCCAGTTTGCAGAAATGCTTAAACATTAACAATGGGACTAGTTGATGAAACATACATTAACAAAGAGAAGCACTTTCTTTATCTACATTGGAAATGAAATGATAGAGAGGACACTCGCTCTATTTTAACTGTATTATTACTTCATTTTATCAGTGACACTAGGGTCGAGCAGGTGGCAAACGAGGTGTACCGTGCGTCGCAAGGATGAAGGCTGGGGGTGCTTAGACTGGGATGCTGAAGCTGGCTCTTTCAGTCCCTATCTTCCCCCTGATGTTTCTGTGGTAGCATTTGGGTTGTAATCCAAACTTGGTCGAGCTGGTGCTGCGTCCCCCTACCTGCCTAGCTTATGTGGCGAACTTGTCTCCTGCTAGTACTCAGTCCGTTCTAGTAGTAGTTGCATAACTGCCCGTTTACACTGAGATGTTGTCGGATAATGGTTCTCTATGGTTGGGTTTCTTTAATGAAATCGGAGGGAACCCCCTCTTTCGATATATAAAAAACAGTGGCACTAGCGGTGCCAAAACATTGCCTCAAATTAATAGTGCCACTAGATTAAGGTGCAAAATAATAACATTACTGCTTTATCATGGCAGTGCCAAAACAGTAGCACAAGAGCAGGATCAACATGCAGGATCTTTGGCAAACGGTCAGACCAAAAAGGAACATACCTCGTGATGGGAACCATATCTGTAGTCAACGCCATCGTAGAAGGGATGACACCAGTCACCAACATGGATGATTCAATTCATGGGACCTTTTGGTGCAGTTCACCTAAAATGAAGCAATGTCCCATGAGCTAGCAGCTTCTTCTTTTTTTTTTAAGAAAAGGGCTCCAACCCCGGTTCCATTTCCATCAGAAAACAAAACCCACAGAGCTTCTTCTTCATTAGTTGCAATAAAATTGAGCAACATCAAGGTTGGTCGTGAAGCTCCTGGAGAGTAGGCGGACCAGGACAGTTGCATCTCTAACGAAAAGAAGCAACTTATCTTAATGGGAAATTTAGCAGGACATGAAAAAAGTGCCATTGATTCATATTACTAGAGGCATTACATTGAAAACAACATTGGTTTAACGTGTCCTTACTTTCAACAGTGCGACTGTTACATTTTACCAGTGGTATTACATAAGAGCGGCTCGGGGCAACAAACATCAGAAGAGGATATCTGGGTTGGTCCCATTTTTGTTCGGTATATAGCCACCTTATACTGTGTGAGGCTAGCAAATCAAGTGCTGGACTTACTCTGTTGAAATGTTCCCCAATCCCCACTTTCTTTCCTTTTTCAACCAATAGATCGGGTTTATATTGAGTTTGTACCGTGTTCCCTTTATTTCCCTATTAGACCTAGAGACCAGTTGGATAGCCAGTCTCTGCTGCTTTTTGCCCCCATTATTTCCTCTTTCGACCAAGTCCTAGATTCAGGTAACAAATCTTCCCCTACCCCACCCCCTTTCTTCCTTGTTTGAACCAAGTACTACTAGATTCGAGTGCATGAACTAGTTTTACCTCTTAACAATAAAAAATTAGGTGGTTTTCGAACAGCCGATCGATCCTATCTACACGAGGGGGCTGAGAAATAGTAAAAGATACAAATGCAGTGACGTCAGGAGCTCAGGAAGTATAGCAAGGCCGGTTTCGAAGGAAGTTATACCTGAGGGTCGCTGGGATGCCGTTAGGTGGGCGGCGGGAGGTCGGATCTGCCCACACTACGGCAAGGAGGAAGAAGGGGTGGGAGGCCCTCCTTCGCCAGCGATGCTTGGGAGAGAACAGCAAGGCACGCTGATTGGGACACGCCGGCAGTGTGTAAGAGCCGTTGCCGAGGACGAGCGCGTGAACGTTGCACCTTCTCACCTTCCCTGATGGAGAGGATCTGGCTGGATCTGTGACCAGCGGTGAGTAGAGAGAGAGAGTGTGGTCACCGCTGTCGTGTTTAGATCTGGAGAGGATGAGACAGTGTGAAGAGAGCAACACTAGCAAGCAAGCGCGGAGGCTCCTGCCTATATAGTGGAGTACTAGTTTTCTTTTGTCTACCGGCCGGAGCCGGCTTGACCTCGGCAATGACTGTCGAGAAGTCTTCATGCACGTGCCCCGGAGGCGCAATTGTCGTCATTTTGATCTGAATCACCGGATTATAACATATAACACGAAAAAATGCCACATGACAAGAAATCATAACCTCACTGCCCAAAGGAGACAAGATGAATCCCGACGGACAAACTAGACGAGGATCAAAGCTCAAATTAAAGATAAACTCGTAGAAAAGGGGTCCGTCGATAGATGTCCTAATTAACATAGCCGGCTTGACCTAGATGGCAGCCGAGTAGTCTTCGTGCATGTGCCCCCAATGACTAGCCCAACTCAGTTGTCGCTGTTTAACCCTCGCAGTGATCCGAAGCACATGACACCTAATTTTGCGAGATGACAAGAAACCTTTTTTAGATTTCTCACCAGAACTACAGCCATGTACAACACAGCCTGCACGATATGTAGACGATAGCCAATCCAGGCATGTCTGCTAGAGTCTGGTCACATGCATGGACGAACTGATCTTCCGTGTCTTGCAGGGATCGTCCAGGTACCAACGTATGTACTACTTCTATTAACTCACCCGACTTGCGGGGCCGGGGAGTGTGCCTATGGTCGGTTCTCAATTGCGGTCCCACATGTGTGTGCAAACGCAATATGACGCACGTTCCATTCAGAGAGCGGCGTGCCAGACCGACCGACCGTCTGGGGTGCGACGCGAACGCGACGGGCGTGTTGTATACTCCGTACGTGTGTACCGCCGTTTTCTTGAGGCTTTGCTCCATGGCGCAATCCATGGATACAAAATTAGTATATTGTACTATTTAAAAGTTGAGGGCGGGGCTTTTCCCGCGTGGTAGGCAGGGTAGTTCCTCCTAGTCGGTTCGACAGAGACGCGAGAAGATGAGGGAGTAGGCTGCTGCAAACGTAGGGCTGTGTGATTTGACAGTGAGTTACTGCTGGACAGGTGGGGCCCGGTGATTTGACTTGCCATTATCATTTTAACTGCGGCGCTACGACCGTCTTGAGTCTCCCGATTCCTGACCACCTCCATACAGGTGCCTCTCCCGATGCTCCACCATGTAGAGGCTGGCTCTTGCTTGAGAGCCCACTCCTCCACTTTTTCCTTGCCTCTTTCCCCCAGATATGCAAAAATGCCATGTAAAGCGGGCTTATAGCCCACTATTGTACTTGTCCTACAGGTGCTAAGCCTGCCACATAGGCATAAAGTCTGATGTGGCAAGTTAATTAAGAAGAGACAGACTAGTTTGGTGACCCAGGAAGAAACGGTGATAAGCGCGTGTACCTAGATGAAGCAAACTTAGCAACAAAAAACTAAGCACCTATGCATTGGGGACTTGAGTTGCTAAGCCATTTAATGCCCATAGCACCTCATCTAAGCACCATTTCATTGGAAGAGCTCACTCCTTGGCAAATGCAATAAATACTATGAAGAAAGAGATAGAGAGAAGTAAACAAAAAATACTCTTATAGCCAACCTTATAGCTAACCTTGTTGTATGAGTGACTAAGTGATGACTATGTATGACATGCCAACATCAGATAGCCTAACGCACCGTGTTAAATCTCCAAGGGCGCGGCCGCGCGAGCGAGGCGACGGTCGTGGTAGGCGCGACCATGATACGGGCTGCTGGCAGCCCTTGGATCTGAGATCGAACGGTCGCATGCTAAGTTGCTGAAAATTTGCAGAATAACCCTCCAGGATAGGATATTCACCCATAGGTCTAGAATCACGCCATGCAACCGTTCGATCTCAGATCCAAGGGCTCTCGGAAGCCCGTATCATGGGAGAATGGAAAGCTTCGTATCACCTGTAATTTTCCCGACGCTTGACATGACATCGAAAGCCATTTAATTGGGCGTCGAGTAGACATGACATCTAATTGGGCCCCCATAGTACTGTGCATGAATCCATTTATCCACCAGGCAAGCCACTACCCTGCCATTCGCACGCCCCCCCCACTCGACATTTTTACAATCGATAAACCGCTCCTAGTCGTCCCGTCCTTTCACATTACGGCAGTTCCACTAATCCTAACCCTCCTCCCAAATCCATGGCGTCCCAAATCTCCATGATCGGCGGTGAGTACAAGGTTAGAACCATCACCGGTGATGAGTTCGACGTCATCTACACCCGTTCTTCCACAATGGTGAAAGAATGCCTTGCTCGCTTCAAACGCATGTTCGAAAACTCAAATGATGAGTGGGTCGCTGGGCTAGATGTTGAGTACACCACAGTCCTGGGAAGCGAGAAGAATCTAAAGGAGGCAGAGAAGAAGAAGCCCGCCGTGATCCAGGTTTGCGTGCATGACTTATGCTTGGTCTACCACATATGCCATGCCAACGTTGAGTGCCAGGATTTTAAGAATTTCCTCAAGGACGGCCGAGTCAATTTCGTTAATGTAGACTTTAGCAATGACAAGGAAATCCTGGGTCGGATAGGCCTCATTGTAGGCGACCCCTTAGACCTCCAGAAGAAACGGCTGGTGCCCTCCCGTGATCAGCCTTCAATGCTGACCCTGGCAGGAGCCATGGTTCATCCTTCGTACGGTACACTGAAGAAACCTCCGTTCAGGTTTCATCATGCATGGGAGTGGAATGTACTAGATATAGACCACATCCACTACGCTGCAATGGATGGCTACCTTTGTTTCAATATCTACAAGGGTTGGATGAAGATCAAGAGCCAAGTGTGCGGTTCAAGCAAAGAAGTATCAGTAAAGAGGAAGAGGGACAACGACGAAGTCGAGGGCGTGGATGAGGAGTCCGAGTAAGGTGGCAGTGTCGTTGCTCATGGTGGTTCTAATGCAGTGTCTACCGGATTAGTTGCTTAGTTTAATTTCAGGTGTGCTTAGTTTTATTTGAGGGGTGTGTTGTGCTGAGCCCCCAGCAGAACTATGTTATGTTTCTTCTCGTTATATTTCGTACATTTCATCTTTTAGTTGGTATAGTACTACCACTCGTTTCTTCACATTATATACGTACAATATATATGGCCAACATCATATAGCCAGCAGTTTAGTTGTCAAAGAATTTCAGGGTGCTTAGTTTTGTCAAAGAATTCCAGGGTGCTTAGTTTTATTTGAGGGGTGTGTTGTGCTGGAGACCATTAACTTATCATTATGAGAATCGGCTTATTTTTGTCATGTAACATGGTCAACGGGTTTGACATGAAAATAACAATGTCTAATGGCATTTCTAATATACACTACCTCCACCCCAGATTTTCTTTACAGAGGCAACATAGAACTATATGAGTGCCCTGTTAAATTTTGGAATTATTCCGGGTTCGTTTGGCCTTTTTTATACATTAATTGAGTTTCTGGTCATTTAATGTGCATAATTCAAATTTGAACTACAAGCACATGCTCCCGTGCACCAAAGTTGATTGAAAAATCACATGTGTGTCCTCGGGTGAATTTCTAGGTCACATGCAAGAAATGGGAATGAAATTCAAACATCTGGGCATCGTGGTTCGGCCGAGAACATTGAGAAGCTTGGTTTTAAAATTCTTGTAAATCCAAAACATGCCTGAAAATCATGAAACTTGGCATGGTGTCATGTCATGGTACTACCATGCTGTGGTAAAAAAATTTGCAGAATAGGAACAAGTTTTGGTATAAGTTTCTTGCAAACCGGAGCTTCTCTCAAGAAGGCTCGCGGTTCTGAGAGGGAACGTGTCACCTTTGTGTGCATAATTCAAATTTTAAATACAAGCACATGTTCCAGTGCACCAAAGCTGGTTGAAAAATCACATGTGTGTCCACATGTAAATTTCTAGGTCCCATGCCAGAAATGGGAATAAAATTCAAACATCTGGGCATCATGGCTCGGCTGGAAACATTGAGAAACTTAGTTTTTTAATTCCCGTAAATCCGAAACACGCATGAAAATCATGAAACTTGGCTTGGTGTCATGACATGGCACCAACATGCTGTGGTAATTTTGCTGTCCGATTTGCGAAGGCGCACACATTAACAATCAACAAAGTCATTTTGGAACAAGTGATGTCACATCACAATCGGAAACATAAGTATTATTGAAACCGTGGGCGTTCTATTTACCATTTATGTGCGGCCACGCGTCCCCTTTTTTATTAGCTAGGAGGCGCCGTGCAGGGTAGCTATTTGAGTATGGGAGGCATGCGAGCCCTTTGACCTCCATCTACCATCCACCTCTCTCCCAAGGTCTCCATTAATGGTGTCCGAGCCTCTATTCAATGGCGTGGCAATGTCTCACTCGACTGAGATTTAAGAGAGAAAAAAGAAAATATGAAAACAAAATTTTGCACGGATCTTGATGTAAGATCCGACGGACCTATATAGCATCTACTACGACTTATAGCAAGACTGATGAATGTGCGGGCCGCACATGGCACCAACACGACACGAGCTTCGTCTGTCTGGTGCGCATGCAGTCAGGTGAGTTGTCCAAGTATAGACACAACCAGGCCCTCGTTGGTATTCGCGCCTCGACTTTGGCTGGTCATAGTGGAGAGTAGCATAGACTAGTTACTAGTCTATGTTACTAGTACCTTCATAGTGGGTAGTGTCATATAGTATATGCATAATTTGGTGACGAGTGCTCTCTATATGTACCACCCTTTTTCTTTAATTACATCTTGTTAGTTTTGCTCCATGGCGCAATCCATCGATACTACTACTGTACAAATGTATACATTTTTAAAAGGCTAGAGGGCGGGGCAGTCTAGCTTGGTCCTTTTGACGAGAGGCGAGGGCCTTTGTGATTTGACGGCTCATTACTGCTAGAAGGTGGGGCCTTGTGATTTGAATGCTTGTATAAATGTGCCGACAACCTGAGGAGGAGCAAAGAACCGTGCGGTATACTCAAGTTTTCCACTGGAGTACGACGGAGGAGCACGAAACACGGCAGCCCAGTGTCATATCCTCTACTCTCTACTCTTATTATATATTACTAGCAAGAGGCATTGTTCTATTGGCGATAAAGAATGATCTAATTTCCTAGTCATCTAATTTTTAGCATTGTTCTATTCATGCCTCGCAGAGAAGGTGACACGTGCGGCCAAACACCCGAAGCAAAATAAGAAACATAGGAGCAAAATAAGAAGGAGGATTATCACCCCAAAAAAGAAGGAAGACGCACACACAAGTCTGGGGTGCTGCTCTCACTACATGAAGGGTTGCTGGCCGCGGAGTCGTAACTGCTTCTTCATCGCCTCCACGACCTCCATCTCCTTGCGCGTCTCCTCCGCCATCTTCATCATTGTGTCCATGACGCGGGATTTCTCGACGCGAGCCTTCATCATCTGTTCCACGGCCGCATTACGTACCTTGACAGCAGCCGGGTGCTCGATGCGGAGCTTCGCCAACTCCTCTTTCTGTTCCATGACAAGGGCCTGCAACATCTTCATTGAGGAACTACTATTCTCATGCAGCTTCTTCCAGCCGGCGTTCTCCTCCTTCAGCAGGTCGAGCTCGTGGCAGAGCTTCGCCTTGTCCTCCTGAAGTTGCAGGATTTCGCCGGTCGCCTTCTTCTCCAAGGCAATGCTCTTCTTCAGCAGCATCACCAAGCCGGCGGTCAACTCCCCCTGCTCATTGAGCTCAGCGGGCATGTCGTCGAGGCTCCCCTTCAGTAGCTCCACCAAGCCATGGATGAACTCCTTCTGCTTATTGAGGTGCTTATTGAGCTGATCGGGCATGCCGTCGAGGGATAACGACTCCAGCGCCGCATGCTCGCCTCCGCGTCTAGGGCGCTCCTGGGAGCCATCGCCTGCCCGTGAGAGATCTTTCGAGGTCTCTGCGTGGCGGCGAGCCCTCTCTTTTTTTCGCAGCCTTGGTTGCCGCTCCCTTGTTACGAGTAGTTCTCGACCTAGAGCTTTGCACACCGGTCATGGCAAGGACGGACGAAGAAGGAGGACTTATGAGGAGGAAGGTAGAGTAATTTTTGGTTAGGTAGTTCCCCTTTTTATAACCTAAGTACTAGCACTAGTACTAAAACCTGCATAGTGGAAACACGTTCAGGTTTGATACGTACTGGTAGGTGTGAGCAGGCTTGCACTTAATTGTAGCACTAGTACTTTCGAATGTGATGGGAACAAGGTAAAGATTAATTGATGGTTTTGGTTTCGAGGCCCGAAACAGCTCCCGATGAGTATAGTGGGACATAAATTTCAAGTAGACTACACTGCTCAGATGTGTATATATTATGTTACTGTCAAAAATTGGCACAAAATATGAAGGAGGCCAATGGAAGTACTACTGCTAGCAACCCATGATTTAACTACTCGCATGCGCGCAGTACTATGCGCATGTCTTTCTTCCGCCCTCACATCCACTCAATTTGCATGCGCTATATTAATTGACCATCATTGAAGTGAAGGACTTTACACGCGTCAAATTATCACATGGGGTGGATCTTGGTACAAAATTGTGTCCGCCCGTGTACCCGCGTGTGCGTGCGAGGGAATGAGTGCGTGCGTGGCGTGCGTGCACATCTTCGCTTCGTGCATGTACCGCCAGTGCGGCTCAGGGAGGACGAGTACATTCTTCTGGAACCAGCAGCACGTCACTGTGATCAATCCACACAAGGATGTCGTGACAACGCCTCCACATGTGCCACATGGCTTCATGAACTGTAAGAGAGACACTGTGTAGCGTGCCATTGTGTTTTGCACATACTCGAAGTACTAGTAAGGTACACGTGCATTGCACGCGTCAGATTTTGCAACCAAATTATGAATAAATACCACACTGTAGCATGTAAGCTCTGAGTCATATATGCCTGATGTAGACCTTCGTTTAATTCTTATAGTTCATCTCATTCAAAATCAATTAGTTTTTATAAAAAACCTAGGGCCTCTTTGATTCGTAGGATTTCCAAAACGCGGGAATAGGAAGAACATGGGATTAGAGTGGAATGTCGTCTTGAATCCTACAGGATGGTACGAGTGTTTGATTGTGCATAGAAAAAACGCAGAATTCTTTCAAAGAGGTTTGAGTGGATGGGATGTTTCCTATGAAATCTAGTGCAAATGAATCATATGGAAAAATTCCTATGGTTTACAATCCTACGAATCAAACAACCAAGATAGGAAAAATTCCTAAGGATTAGAATCCTCCAAAATTCCTTCGAGAATCCTTTGAATCAAAGAAGCCCTTAATCTATTTTATGATTCATGGAATTGTGTGTTGTAAAGCATAAAGTAAAAACAAATAATGGCAATTCAACTAGAAAAAAAGTTTGGGCAGTTATGATACGGAAGATTCTAGAACAAAGGAGAACCACTTTGTTTTGAGATTTGTGCATTATGCTTAAGTTCAACCATGGAGTCTGCTAGATTGTACATGTGGCAAAATCCGGTGGGGGGCTAGAAGATGGTGCGAGGGGCCGAGTGGAGGGAGACTATGAAGGAGTGCACAACTGCGAGATCGATATTTAGAGAGAGGGGGCGAGAACGTGCGCTGTTGCGCGCAGTGGCGGAGCCATGAAAAATGTCCCATGAGCTAGGGGGCCAAGCATTGCTAATCCTTTACGAGGAGGGCCAATTCATCAACTTAAACCATTTTTACCAGCAATTGTCTAATGATCACATTCATATTAGCCTCGATATATAGTGATGTTAGGGGGGCAGGGCCCTTGCTGCCCCCTGTCTTCGCCATTGTGCGCGCGTCTGAGAGATGAAGCGGAAGGCATGGATGATGAGAGGGGGCGTTGGATATATAATTAATGTGGGTGTATTAGCTATATATGTAATCCTATATAGAGAGGTATAGATTGATCGATGTGGACGTGGGAAAGAGGGTGAGACCTCACTAGATATATAGATTGATCGGTTTATGTGGAAAACTATGAAAGACCTAGCTATAACACACACACACATAGAGGAACATCGATCGTTGCGCATGCACGTGAGAGATAAAGAATGCCCGATATGATGGAGAGGGGGATGTGTGTGTGTGCCTTCATGGGAGACCGACCTGAAGAAAAAGATTGCATGTGTGCCATGGATAATGCCGACTGGTAGTGTGTGTGCATGCATGCACGAGAGAAAGTTAGTGGTACAATTATAAAGAAAAGACCAATGTGTGGGTGTAAAAGACTAGGTGAGGTCATGATCAATGTAAAGTTGAATTCAAATATTTCAATAAGAGATCATGATGCTTGAAACCCATACATGCATGAATATAACGGAGATCTGCGCAGTGTGGTTTGGAAACGAGCATGTTGCAATGTATACACATTGAACAAGGTCAGATTGGTTTGAATTTGAGATACCGATGGCAGACATCGTTTGGCCACATTGCATCCGTGCATGGACGCACTATTCTAATTGGAGATGATGGGTGGATTTCACATCACATATCTATATCTATACCCCTATATGTATATTATATTTTATATTTTTATATAGTGTGTGGATAACTTTAACATTGAAAAATGGTCGTTGGACGAGGCCAAACCGATGGTGCAGAGCTGGCAAATTTGAGCACTACTAGCCGTTGGATATCATCTAAATTCCACCAGATTTTGCCACATGTACAATCTAGAAGACTCTATGGTTGAACTTAAGCATAATGCACAAACCTCAAAACACAAGCACTTATTCTTTGTTCTAGAATCTTCCATATCATAATTGCCCAAATGTTTTTCTACATGATTTGTTTTTACTCTATGCCTTACGACGCACAATTCCATGAATTTTAAAATAGATTAGCTTTCTTATAAAAACTAGATGATTTTGAATGAAATGAACTATAAGAATTAAATGACTCAAAGCTTACATGCTATAATGTGGTACTTATTCATAATTTGGTTACCTAATCTCATGCGTGCAATGCACGCGTACCTTACTAGTCTAAATGGTGTCTCTGTGTGCGTTGTGCGTCTTAAACACATTGTACATAGTATATCATACTAGTCTAAATTGTCTTTTTTCTTTTGGGTACACGTTAAGCTTGTTCTCCCGAAATTTCAAGTCATGCCTTGTTATGCCGAAATTTCAAGCTAGCGTCTCTGTCTATCGTGCTGCGAAACTCCCGTCTCTTCAACCCATGCCTTGTTACCTCGAAATATTTAAGATAAATCTTTGTCTCGTTGTGCTCCGACAACTCCCTCCATCTCAACCCGCGCCTTGCTATTCCAAAATTACAACGCGCGTGAAAACTCCCACCTCCTGTGAAATCCCGACACGCGAAATGCCCGTGATACCCCTGAACCGAAAGAACCGCCTCAAATCGGCGGTGGTAGTTTCATAACTTACCCCACATTTAGTACGAGCGCGTCCGTAAGCCATGGTTCCCCCACTCCCATCCCATCTGCCCACCCATTCGTACACCGAGGCCAGCAAAACCCATGAAGCCCCACACCCTCCTCCGTCCGCCACCCAGCCTGAGCCTCTTCCCCGACGACGTTGTCCACAACAACACCTCGACGTCCCTCATCCACCGTACTGGATGAGGATCCGTCGTCGATCTGGTCGTCCCGCCGGTTCAGCCACCCCGTCCTCCACCTCCAAGGAGCTGCCCCGATGTTTCCCTTGTCTTTCGCGCCACCTCCATTCCCACACCGCCGTCTTCACCTGCACCACCAGAAGAGCATCATCATCGCCGTTTCCTCGGATGAAGCTGCGGCCTAATTGGCGTCACCAAAGAGGTTGTACACTAATTGCCGCATTTTCTTCTTGATTCAATCTCACGGTGCTGCCGACGCTCGGTCCTGAGCCGACACGGCGCGGCTCCATCCACGACGGCCTCGCCGGCCACTTCCTCCATTGCGTCACTCCCTCGGCGGCGACGTCCACATCAGTAGGAGCTGCTGCTGCTCTGCTCTTGCTCTCGATCCCCAGCCTGGTCTGCTCTTGCTCGTGTTGCTGCTCTCGCTCTTGCTCTTTCTTGTGATGCTGCTCCGATTTAGCTACAATTCAGTCGACTGAATCAACTTTTGGGTCAGTCGATTTTTAGGGGGTGGGGGGCTCGCCGAAGTTAAGGGAGAACCAGCCGAAGCAGGGAGGGGGCTCGCCAGAGAGGTACCCCACTATCTATCTTAGGGTTCAGGGTGGGAGCGGTGGTCGTCGGCGGTGGTGGGGCGGTGGCGTGGCGATCGCCGAAGAAAAGCTCGACATGGGGGGGCCTACAAGGATGGGTGGGGCAGTGGCGGACTGATGGTGGGGAGTATTTTCGGGGCGGGCAGGGCGGCGCACCGCCGGCCACGGGCGGCGGGGGCGGCTGTTTGGCCGGTGCTGGCTTGCGTCTCAGGGGGGAGGTTGAAGATGAACTGCAGGCCCTTGATTTCGTACCCAACAGCTGCAAAATCGTCTGACCAGAGATGCAAAATTCAGTCGACTGATGTGTAGCCTCACCTCGAGTGCGTTCAGTTTCGATAGTAAAATTCAGTTTCGACAGCAAAATTTAGTTTCGACAGTTAAGTTCAGTTTCAATAGTTAAATTCAGTTTCGACAATTAAGTTCAGAGATGAGCAGCTGATGTATACATCTAGCACTTTGTGGTTATGTATTTTGCATCATCTATTGGAGATGTTATTAGAATTCCACTCAGGTTAACGTTGTCTCTCTTGTCCTGCTTTTGCCTCGGCGTCGTACAACTCACCGGAGCTGCTCCAACGACGAAACCCTCCATCACAGCGGAGCAGTACCTCGGGTTCCATTTCCAGATGCCTAAGATCTTATTCCCCTCCTCCGACAGCCAAGTCAGTCAGAGCATCCTCACCGGCCAACCCAATAACACTGAGATCGACATGGCTTCGCCAAAGAGGTTGTACACTTCTTGTGGTTTGACTTAATCTCACCATGCTTCTTTGCATCCTGTGATCTTCCAATTCTTGTGAACCAAACACCCAGATTGGCAGAAATCCTGTGTTTTTAAATTCTCTATTTTGCACGTACATTCCAATCCTATTCCTGTCTATTTCCTATCCCTGCATTGTTAGAATCCTCAAATTCAAACAAGCCCTTACACAATTACTTCTGTTACAGATATGTGTCAAAGAAAACCTTGTGTGGTTTGTCCTGCTCCTGTGGTGCTGTGTTCCACCCCAGCTCAGCTGCTCCAACGACAGAAGGGTTCACCACAGCAGGGATCCGCTCTCTAGATTGTCTTTTGCCGCCTCAGATCTTCTTCCCCGCCGCCGGCAGCCACGACAACTGCATTACCATCATCAACTGAGCAGATGACCTTGAGGACTACACGGGTCCACAAGAGAGGTCGCACTCTTCCATGTCTGCTTACGTTATGCATTGCTTAATATGATGACATGCTACTTTATCGTCGTGTTCACCTATTAGACTCTGACTCAAGTCCAAACTTATGCTGAAACTTGAGTTCTTAAATGGTTGTGGGGTACATATTAGGGCAGCAATCAGTACTATCTGTCTACTATCTAGTTAATCTCGGGTGTCTACTATGAGTTTCATGTTGGGTGCAAACAAACATTAAAGGAGCCATTATCTGTATTTTTAACTAAAGCTATTATCTTCCTGCTATCATTTGTTTTGGGTCTATCCACAGTTTGCTACCATCACTTTGGATGTGTGCATGCACTCCTTACATAATCTCACTATGTTTTATTCCTATGCATGTCAGTTATTGTACACAATGGAACCGAACATGTAGAGAAAAAGAGACGAGCCTTGCGTGGCAATAAAATTTCATGCAGACGTCGCTCCATGGTGGGTGCAAAGGCAGCCCCCTCCACCCATTTCGGATCATAATCAAGAGGAAGATAACTGTTTTGAGGGGGATTCAGGAGCAGAAGACCACTCCTATTTACCCCATGAGGTCTTCGCTCTAACTTGGCATGCTGATGTTCGTAAAATCATGCATATGGTGCCTTGCATTGCTTACTGTATACATCAAAGATGTCATCTGCTTAGTTCAGACATGCTTTGTGTCAATGCCATCTGTTTAGTTTCTTTATCGTATATGTGAATCATGCAATGCCAACTTGTTTACCAGGCATCATATGTGTGAATTTTGCAATGCCACCCTGGTTAGCCAGTCATCTTATATGTGAATAATATCATGACATCATTTTTTTATTACGTGTTAAATTTGTCAACAAAATTAGTACATTCAATTACTCTTCCTGTGCATCAGCCATTCGACACGGTCATCGAAAAATGTGGAGTGGAAACAAGGTCTTCAGAGCAGACAATGCTATCCGACGAAGCGCATGTCTTGCTGGTTACAGATAGCTCCTCACAGGAGGATTCAGAGACAGATGACCAGTCCTATCCCCCCCCCGAGGTGCATGCTCCAACTTGCCAGGGTTATGTTGCTCATATCGTGCGTATGGTATCTTGCATTGCTATGTCATTTGCTTAGTTTAGACATGCTTTGTGTGAATGCCACCTGTTTAGTGTCTAATTAACATATATGTGAATTATGCAATGCCATCTTTTTGCAAGACATTATATATGTGAAGTATGCAATGCTATGTTGTTGCAAGGCATTATATATGTGAATTATGCAATGCCATGCTATTTAGCCAAGCGTCATATATGTGAATTATATCATGCCGTCCTTTTTTTGTATTTCGCATTGCTTTGGTCGACAATGTTTGTATATTCAACTGCTCTTCATGTGCATCAGCCATTTGAATTGGTGATGGAGAAATCTGGAGTGAAAACAAGGTCTTCAGAGCAGATAATGCTACCTGGTGAAGCAGATATCTTGCTGGTTACAGATAGCTCTTCAGAGGAGGATTCAGAGGCAGATGACCAGTCCTATTACACCCTGAGGTGTATACTCAAACTTCGTAGGGTTATATTACTCATATCATGCATATGTTGTATTGCAATGCTTAGTTTTTACATCATATACATGATATTGAATGCCATCTCCTTAGTTGACACATCATATATGCGATTGCCCTCTGCTCACTTCCTTAGTATATAATTCATATATTTGAATTATATCATGCCATGATGTTTACATAGACAGCATGTATCTGAATTATGGCATGCCAACCCATTTTCTAAAGACATAATATAGTTATATCATCTCATCCCGTTCACACTTCACATAGTCATCATATTTTGAATTATGTCATTCTATCTGTGAATTATATCATGCCATCATGTTTCCATCGACGACATGTTTGTGATTTATGGCATGCCAACCACTTTAATAGACACATCATATAGTTATATCATGTCATCCTGTTTACATAGTCATCATATTTTGAAGTATGTCATTCTATCCTGTTTAGTTAGCCATCATACATGTGAAATTGTATCATGCTATCCTGTTTAATTAGCCATCATATATGTGAAATTATGTCCTGCTATTCTGTTGGGAAACGTAGTAATTTCAAAAAAAAATCCTACGCACACGCAAGATCATGGTGATGCATAGCAACGAGAGGGGAGAGTGTTGTCTACGTACCCTAGTAGACCGACAGCGGAAGCGTTATGACAACGCGGTTGATGTAGTCGTACGTCTTCATGGCCCGACCGATCAAGCACCGAAACTACGGCACCTCCGAATTTTAGCACACGTTCAGCTCGATGACGATCCCCGGACTCTGATCCAGCAAAGTGTAGGGGAAGAGTTCCGTCAGCACGACGGCGTGGTGATGATCTTGATGTTCTACCGTCGCAGGGCTTCGCCTAAGCACCGCTACAATATTATCGAGGAGTATGGTGGAAGGGGGCACCACACACGGCTAAGAAAACAATCACGAGGATCAACTTGTGTGTCTAGAGGTGCTCCCTTGCCCCCGTATATAAAGGAGCAAGGGGGGAGGCCGACCGGCCCTTGGGCGCGCCAAGGAGGAGGAGTCCTCCTAGTAGGAGTAGGACTCCCTCTTTCCTACTCCTACTAGGAGGGGGAAAGGAAGGGGAGAGGGAGAAGGAAAGGGGGGGCGCCGCCCCCCCTCTCCTAGTCCAATTCGGACCAGAGGGGGAGGGGGCACGCGACCCGCCCTGGCCGCCCCTCTCTCTCTCTCCACTAGGGCCCATAAGGCCCATTACTTCTCGCGGGGGGGTTCCGGTAACCCTCCGGCACTCCGGTTTTCTCTGAAATCACCCGGAACACTTTCGGTGTCCGAATATAGCCGTCCAATATATCAATCTTTATGTATCGACCATTTGGAGACTCCTCGTCATGTCCGTGATCATATCCGGGACTCCAAACAAACTTCCATACATCAAAATATATAAACTCATAATGAAACTGTCATCGTAACGTTAAGCGTGCGGCCCTACGGGTTCGAGAACAATGTAGACATGACCGAGACATGTCTCCAGTCAATAACCAATAGCGGAACCTGGATGCTCATATTGGCTCCCACATATTCTACGAAGATCTTTATCGGTCAGACCGCATAACAACATACTTTGTTCCCTTTGTCATCGGTATGTTATTTGCCCGATATTCGATCATCGGTATCTCAATACCTAGTTCAATCTCGTTACCGGGAAGTCTCTTTACTCGTTTCATAATACATCATCTCGCAACTAACTCATTAGTTGCAATGCCTGCAAGGCTTATGTGATGTGCATTACCGAGAGGGCCCAGAGATACCTCTCCGACAATCGAAGTGACAAATCCTAATCTCGAAATACGCCAACCCAACATGTACCTTTGGAGACACCTATAGAGCTCCTTTATAATCACCCAGTTATGTTGTGACGTTTGGTAGCACACAAAGTGTTCCTCCGGCAAACGGGAGTTGCATAATCTCATAGTCATAGGAAAATGTATAAGTCATGAAGAAAGCAATAGCAACATACTAAACGATCGGGTGCAAAGCTAATGGAATGGGTCATGTCAATCACATCATTCTATTAATGATGTGATCCCGTTAATCAAATGACAACACATGTCTATGGTTAGGAAAACATAACCATCTTCGATTAACGAGCTAGTCAAGTAGAGGCACACTAGTGACGTTTAGTTTGTCTATGTATTCACACAAGTATTATGTTTCCGGATAATACAATTCTAGCATGAATAATAAACTTTTATCATGATATAAGGAAATAAATAATAACTTTATTATTTCCTCTAGGGCATATTTCCTTCATATTCTGTTTGGTTAGACAACATAAATGTGAATTATTTCGTGCCATGTTTTCTTCGCTACTATCCATTGCACATGTCTATCTTACAATGTCTGTACATTCAATTACTTTTCTTGTTTATCAGCCATTTCAATTGGAGGGGGTGATGGCAGTATCTGTGGGAGTAAAAACACGGTCTTCAGAAAAGATCATGCTACCTGTCGATGGAGATAGAACCACGGTTGTACTTGCCCAAGAACCAGCCCCACCACACATAACCCAGACTCACGCAAATTGTACCCCTACCCAGTTGGACAGAGAACCAGCTACACCCCTTCTAACCCCAACCCCAGCAGATAGTTACCCAGTTCCCGTTGACACAGCACCGTCTCCACCACAGAGCACCCAAACACGAGCAGTTAGTAAGGCAACTGCAGTGCCCAAAGCACGAGGACCACCACTCCGTACCCCAAGTCAACTCTTAAAGCATAAGAAGAATTATTCTCAGGTTAGGTTCTGTAGCTATGGTTCATACTACTTTGCTCTTGCATCACTGTATTTACTCATACTAACTAATTTCAAATTTGAAGGATGCAATTGAAACTCCAATGGCGCAACAGGTATGTTTTAAACATGTTTCTTTAACGTGTTTGCTATTGTAACTTGCTCTATGTTGATTTCAGTTTCAATTGAATAAACAGTTATATTCTCATGCCATGCACCTTACAAGTGTTGTGTAGTTTCCCACATTTATATTCTGTTTAAGCTGCTTTGTCTTAAATAGATATGATTCGAATGGTATCTATCTTGATTTGGCAACATAAACTAGAATGATATAGACCATACAGTGACCATACTACATAGATATATGTTTGTTTCATGTCGCTATCCTGTCCACCTTACTACTAAACTGGTTTACCAAAATGAGTTTCATATACTACATTGTAAACCTGTGATGTGTTTGTTTGTTTGTCTTTTAGAATGTGCATAAAATATTGGAGAAGAGTACCCCGTTATGCAATGGCACAGGAAGTAATGCAGATAAGGTTCAAGATAGTGAGACATCCTTGTTGGTCTCCAAGAAAGCTGATAAATACTATATTGAAGACACTGAGACAACCCCAAAGTCCTATCTTGATGTAGTGTTCGAGTTACTGGCTACTACTGCTGGCACCAGCTCTTCGAACTCGCTGTCTGAATCAGTTCGGCTTCTTGAGTCTCAACTTCAAGTTGAAAGACATCAATCAGATGTTATGCGATAGGAAGCCGAAGGACTGAGGAAGTCCATGCAGAATTCAGATGCATACTTTCTGGTGCAACAGCAAGTGCTGGAGGATTTAAGCGCCAAACGAGAGAAAGTTAATAAGCTTGATAAGCATCTTGCCAGCATTATGGGTACCCAGGATATTGTTTCTTGAGCTCTTCTGAAGTGGTTTCAGTTCTAGACTTGTTTTGCTGCGGCGTTTATATGCTGCTTTGTTCCCTATATTTGCACTGGTGGCGAACTTTGATGCCCAGTGGATGTAATATGTGTAATAACCGTGATATCCTAGCGTAAGTTGCTTGCCTATTTATTTCCTTATTGTCTTGTTTATTTGTTTTCTTGTAGTAAGTGCAGTTCTTTTTCCGCGGTTTGCTAGTGGCCACAATAACCTATTTTTTAAAACTAGGCCACATTAACCATGGGCTACATATTTATTGTAGTTAACATGGGCCTCGTACGGGCCGTAGAAACAATGGGCCTTCTAAGGGCCGTAGAAACAATGGGCCTTCTAAGGGCCATAGAAACAATGGGCCTTCTATGGGGCATAGAAACCATGGGCCTTATGCGGGCCGTTGACACAGTGGGCCTTCTACGGGTCGTATCATCAATGGGCCTTCTACGGGCGGTATGATCGGTTGGCCAAACATGGGCCAATAACAGACCACATTATGGCCATAAATGGGCTAGAGTTGAAATCATCCGTTCATGGGCCGACCATAACGGGCCATCGTTAATCAGTCGTATTTGATGACGCTATGAAAAAGGCCCAACGTATTAATGGGCCACAAACGGGCCGACTATAACCACGGTCTGAATTTAGCCCACAAGCAGAAAATGACAGTAACGGCCGAAAGTAAACGAATGCTGGAAATGAGCCCAAGAATAAATGGGCCCTGAGAAGGCTGAAAGATAACATGGGCTAGAAACGGCCCAACGGAATAATGGGCCGTTAATGGGTATAAAGTGATACACTGTTCATCACGGGCCAGTTTTACCACAGACCGTTAATGGGCCGAGGGTTACTAAGGGCCTCATATGGGCCGAAAGCCGTCATGGGCCATACATGGGCCAGAAGTTAAAACGGGCTGGAATTATATTGGACGGCCCAGATGACGCTACTAGGCCTAATTCGGATAGGCCGTAAACGGGCCCTGGGTTAGCAGGCTATAAATGGGCTATATGCGAACAAGCCGTTAACAGGCTTGCCGTGGGCCAGCCCGCCACCTTTTGACCAAGTCAAACGGGCCGGCCTTTTCACAGGAATGGGCCTCTGTTGGGCCGTGCCACATGTCGACGTATCATAGGCGCTTTGGGTCCAATGAGTGGATGACATCTGTCCCAATGGCGAGCCGATACGTGTACCCTCCAGCCAATGATGATTTTACACGTGGAAATCCCCATTGGTCGGGGCGATTAACGGGTTATCGGATCCAAAACCAGACCCGATAGCTTAACGGCGCTCCGTTACGGTGGATGCCATGTGTCGGTCACCCTTGACGAAAGCACTTCTATGACACACGATTTATCGTCATGGAAGTGGACACTTCCGTGATGATAATTTTGGTAATGTCATGGAACACTTCTATGATAGCACAAGTATGACTATCTTGATTCTATCATAAAATTGTCATGGATGTACATGCATGATAGAAAACGTGACCTACTGTGATAAACACGTATCATCACAGAAGTGTATTTTTTTGTAGTGATGCCTTCTCTCAAATATCTCACACCACTGAATCCATTTAGCTCGGATCCAACATGATGAGCCATTTATGCTCGATTATGCGTTGTTCTCTCATTCAATCATATGCATTACGATGTATCATAGATTAGGAGCAGCACATTTTACCATAGTCAATAAACAAGCTAGTCAATAAACAAGCTAACAACAAGTTGCCCAACTGCATATAGCAAAGTCATATAGGAATTTCATATAAACATAGAAACTACCTTCGCAGCATCAATCATAGAGACCACATTATGGCAGTGCACAAATAGTTGACAAACAAAAGTTCAGCTCCATCATAGCAACTTGAAATTAAGTTCAGCTCTGTGACGAGTTGTCCTCGTCGCCAATCATCTTCTTGACCTCGGCTAGGGCGGACTTGCCAGTTTCAAAAACTGTCTCGATAGCCTTGACAGCTCCTCGTGCACTCTCTACAGCAGCTTTGCCGCTTCTAGTGGCTGTCCTCGCAAGATAGGGAGATCCTTCAGCGCTTTTGGATTATTGTAGAACCTTCTAGGTGTCTACCAGGGTCCTCTCCGCATAGGTGAGCGTGAACACCGAGTACCCAACCAGCCTCGAGAAGACCTCTAGGGCTGTAGGAGTCGTAACGAAGCCTCACGGCTCCTCCATCCAAATCCCAAAAGTGAAGGAAATGTGCCCTAGAGGAAATAATAAAGTTGTTATTTATATTTTATTATATCGTGATAAATTTTATTATTCATGCTAGAATTGTATTAACTGGAAACTTGATACATGTGTGAATACATAGACAAAACATAGTGTCCCTAGTATGCCTCTACTTAACTAGCTCGTTAATGAAAGATGGTTAAGTTTCCTGACAATAGACATGTGTTGTCATTTGATGAACGGGATCACATCATTAGGAGAATGATGTGATGGATAAGACCCATCCGTTAGCTTGGCATAATGATCGTTAAGTTTTATGGCTATTGCTTTCTTTATGACTTATACATATTCCTCTAACTATGACATTATGCAACTCCCGAATACCGGAGGAACACCTTGTGTGCTATCAAACGTCACAACGTAACTAGGTGATTATAAAGATGCTCTACAGGTGTCTCCGAAGGTGTTTGTTGAGTTGACATAGATCAAGATTAGGGTTTGTCACACCGTGTATTGGAGAGGTATCTCTGGGCCCTTTCGGTAATGCACATCACTATAAGCCTTGCAAGCAATGTTACTAATAAGTTATTTGTGGGATGATGCATTACGCAACGAGTAAAGAGACTTGCCGGTGACGAGATTGAACTAGGTATGATGATACCGACGATCTAATCTTGGGAAAGAACATACCGATGACAAAGGGAATAACGTACGTTGTTATGCGGTTTGACCGATAAAGATCTTTGAAGAATATGTAGGAGCCAATATGAGAATCCAGGTTCCGCTATTTTTTATTGACCGGAGATGTGGCTTGGTCATGCCTACATAGTTCTCAAACCCGTAGGGTCCGCACGCTTAACGTTCGATGATGATTTGTATTATGAGTTATGTGTTTTGGTGACCGAAGTTTCTTCGGAGTCCCGGATAAGATCACGGACATGATGAGGAGTCTCGAAATGGTCGAGAGGTAAAGTTTGATATATTGGAAGGTTATATACGGACACTGGAATGGTTCCGATAAGGTTCAGGGATTTTTCAGAGTATCGGGAGGCTAACGGAACCCCCCGGGAAAGTTAATGGGCCTAATGGGACATAGTGGAGGAAAGGAGGCAGGCCACTGGAGGTGGCCCCCCCCCCCCCTTGCCCAATCCGAATTGGACAAGGGGAGGGGCGCGGCCCCCGTCTTTCCTTCTCCTTCTTCCTCCTTTCCCCTTTCCCCTCTTCGTTGGAAGGAAGGGGGGCGAATCCTACTTGGACTGGGAGTCCAATTAGGACTCCCCCCTTGTTGCGCCCCCCTTGGGCCGGCCACCTCCTCCTCCCCCCTTTATATATAGGGGCGGGGGGCACCCCAAAGACACACCAAGATTTCTCTTAGTCGTGTGAGGTGCTCCCCTCCACAGTTTACTCCTCCGGTTATATTGTCGTAGTGCTTAGGCGAAGCCCTGCACGGATCACATCACCGTCACTACGCCTTCATGCTGTCGGAACTCTCCCTCGACCCTCTACTGGATCAAGAGCTCGAGGGACATCATCGAGCTGAACGTGTGCTGAACACACTTGGATCGGTTGGACCGTGAAGACGTTCGACTACATCAATCGTGTTAACCTAACGCTTCCGCTTTCGGTCCACGAGGGTATGTGGACACACTCTCCCCCTCTCGTTGCTATGCATCTCCTAGATAGATCTTGCGTGATCGTAGGATTTTTTTTGAAATTGCATGCTATGTTCCCCAACAATGGCATCTGAGCCAGGTCTATGCGTAGATGGCATGCACGAGTAGACCACAAAGAGTTGTGGGCGATAATAGTCATACTGCTTACCACCAACGTCTTACTTTGATTCGGCGGTATTGTTGGATGAAGCGGCCCGGACCGACATTACATGACCGCGTTCATGAGACTGGTTCTAGCGACGTGCTTTGCACACATGTGGCTGGGGGTGTCTGTTTCTCCAACTTTAGTTGAATCGAGTTTGACTACGGTCGGTCCTTGTTGAAGGTTAAAACAACACACTTGACAAAAAATCGTTGTGGTTTTGATGCGTAGGTAAGAACGGTTCTTGCTAGAAGCTTGTAGCAGCAACGTAAAACTTGCAACAACAAAGTAGACGACGTCTAACTTGTTTTTGCAGGGCATGTTGTGATGTGATATGGTAAAGACGTGATGAGATATAAATTGTTGTATGATATGATCATGTTTTGTAAAAGTTATCGGCAACTGGCAGGAGCCTTATGGTTGTCGCTTTATTGTATGAAATGCAACCGCCATGAAATTTCTTTACTTTATCACTAAGCGGTAGCGATAGTCGTAGAAGCAATAGTTGGCGAGACAACAACGATGCTACGATGGAGATCAAGGTGTCAAGCCGGTGACGATGGAGATGATGACGGTGCTTTGGAGATGGAGATCAAAGGCACAACATGATGATGGCCATATCATGTCACATATTTTGATTGCATGTGATGTTTATCTTTTATGCATCTTATTTTGCTTAGTACGGCGATAGCACTATAAGATGATCCCTTACTAAATTTCAAGGTACAAGTGTTCTCCCTGAGTATACACCATTGCTACAGTTCGTCGTGCCGAGACACCACGTGATTATTGGGTGTGAAAAGCTCTACGTTCACATACAACGGGTGCAAGCCAATTTTGCACATGCAGAATACTCAGGTTAAACTTGATGAGCCTAGCATATGCAGATATGGCCTCGGAACACTGAGACCGAAAGGTCGAACGTAAATCATATAGTAGATATGATCAACATAGTGATGTTCACCATTGAAAACTACACCATCTCACGTGATGATCAGACATGATTTAGTTGATATGGATCACGTGATCATTTAGATGACTAGAGGGATGTCTATCTAAGTGGGAGTTATAAAGTAGTATGATTAATTGAACTTTAATTTATCATGAACTTAGTACCTGATAGTTTTTGCATATCTATGTTGTTGTAGATCAATGGCCCGTGCTACCATTCCCTTGAATTTTAATGTGTTCCTAGAGAAAGCTAAGTTGAAAGACGATGGTAGCAACTACACTGAGGATTATCCTCATTGCTGCACAGAAGAATTACGTCCTGGAAGCATCGCTAGGTGCAAGACCCGCTGCAGGAGCAACTCCAGACGTTATGAACGTCTGGCAGAGCAAAGTTGATGCTTACTCGATAGTTCAGTGTGCCATGCTTTACGGCTTAGAATCAGGATTTCAAAGACATTTTGAACGTCATGGAGCATATGAGATGTTCCAGGAGTTGAAGTTAATATTTCAAGCAAATGCCCGAGTTGAGAGATATGAAGTCTCCAACAAGTTCTACAACTACAAAATGGAGGAGAATAGTTCTGTCAGTGAACACATACTCGGAATGTCTGGGTACCAAAACCACTTGACTCAGTTGGGAGTTAATCTTCCTGATGATAGTGTCATTGACAGAGTTCTTCAATCACTGCCACCAAGCTATAATGGCTTCGTGATGAACTATAATACGCAAGGGATGGAAAAGACAATTCCTGAGCTCTTTGCAATGCTAAAGGCTGCGGAGGTAGAAATCAAGAAGGAGCATCTAGTGTTGATGGTTAACAAGACCACTAGTTTCAAGAAAAAGGGAAAAGGGAAGAAGAGGAAATTCAAGAAGAATAGCAAGCAAGTTGCTGCTTAAGGGAAGAAGATGAAGTCTGGACCTAAGCCCGAAACTGAGTGCTTCTACTACAAAGGGACTGGTCACTGGAAGCGGAACTACCCCAAGTATTTGGCGCATAAGAAGGATGGCAAAGTGAAAGGTATGTTTGATATACATTTTATTGATGTGTACCTTACTAATGCTCGTAGTAGTGCCTGGGTATTTGATACTGGTTATGTTGCTCATATTTGTAATTCAAAACAGGGGCTACGGATTAAACAAAGATTGGCTAAGGACGAGGTGACGATGCGCATGCGAAACGGTTCCAAAGTCGATGTGATCGCCGTTGGCACGCTACCTCTACATCTACCGTCGGGATTAGCTTTAGACCTAAATAATTGTTGTTTGGCCAGCGTTGAGCATGGACATTATATCCGGATCTTGTTTGATGTGAGATGGTTATTCATTTAAATCAGAGAATAATGGTTGTTCTATTTATATGAGTAACATCTTTTATGGTCATGCACCCTTGATGAGTGGCCTATTTTTGTTGAATCTCGGTTGTAGTGATACACATATTCATAATATTGAAGCCAAAAGATGCAAAGTTAATAATGATAGTGAAACTTATTTGTGGCACTACCGTTTAGGTCATATTGGTGTAAAGCGCATGAAGAAACTCCATGTTGATGGGTTTTTGGAATCACTTGATTATGAATCACTTGATGCTTGCGAACCATGCCTCATGGGCAAGATGACTAAGACTCCGTTCTCCGGAACAATGGAGCGAGCAACTGACTTGTTAAAAATAATACATACTGATGTGTGCGGTCCGATGAGTGTAGAGGCTCGCAGCGAGTATCGTTATTTTCTAGCATTCACAGATGATTTGGGTAGATATGGGTATATCTACTTAACGAAACATAATTCTGAAACATTTGAAAAGCTCAAAGAATTTCAGAGTGAAGTGGAAAATCATCGTAACAAGAAAATAAAGTTTCTACTATCTAATCGTGGAGGTGAATATTTGAGTTATGAGTTTGGTCTTCATCTGAAACAATGTGGAATAGTTTCGCAACTCACGCCACCTGGAACACCACAGTGTAATGGTGCATCCGAACGTCGTAACCATTATTTATTAAATATGGTGCGATCTATGATGTCTCTTACCGATCTACCGCTATCGTTTTGGAGTTAGGCTTTAGAGACGGCTGCATTCACGTTAAATAGGGCACCATCTAAATCCGTTGAGATGACACCATATGAACTATGGTTTGGCAAGAAACCTAAGCAATCGTTTCTTAAAGTTTGGGGCTGTGGTGCTTATGTGAAAAAGCTTCAACCTGATAAGCTTGAACCCAAATCGGAGAAATTTGTCTTCACAGGATAAACAAAGGAAACTGTTGGGTACACCTTCTATCACAAATCTCAAGGCAAGATATTCGTTGCCAAGAATGGATCCTTTCTAGAGGAGTTTCTCTCGAAAGAAGTGAGTGGACGGAAAGTAGAACTTGATGAGGTAATTGTACCTTCTCCGGAATTGGAATGTAGTTCATCACAGAAATCTATTCCAGTGATTCCTACACCAATTAGTGAGGAAGCTAATGATGATGATCATGGAACTTCAGATCAAGTTACTACCGAACCTCGTAGGTCAACCAGAGTATGATCCGCACCAGAGTGGTACGGTAATCTTGTTCTAGAGGTCATGTTACTTGACCATGACGAACCTACGAACTATGAGGAAGTGATGATGATCCCATATTTCGCGAAATGGCTTGAACCCATGAAATCTGAGATGGGATCCATGTATGAGAACAAAGTGTGGACTTTGGTTGACTTTCCCGATGATCGGCAATCCGTAGAGAATAAATGGATCTTCAAGAAGAAGACTAACGCTGACAGTAATGTTACTGTCTACAAAGCTCGACTTGTTGCAAAAGGTTTTTGACAAGGTCAAGGAGTTGACTACGATGAGACCTTCTCACCTGTAGCGATGCTTAAGTCTGTCCGAATCATGTTAGCAATTCCCGCATTTTATGATTATGAAATTTGGCAAATGGATGTCAAAACTGCATTCCTTAATGGATTTCTTAAAAAGAGTTGTATATGATGCAACCAGAAGGTTTTGCCGATCCTAAAGGTGCTAAGAAAGTGCGCAAGCTCCAATGATCCATTTATGGACTGGTACAAGCCTCTCAGAGTTGGAATATACGCTTTGATAGTGTGATCAAAGCATATGGTTTTATATAGACTTTTGGAGAAGCTTGTATTTACAAGAAAGTGAGTGGGAGCTCTGTAGCATTTCTAATATTATATGTGGATGACATATTGTTGATTGGAAATAATACAGAATTTCTGGATAGCATAAAAGGATACTTGAATAACAATTTTTCAATGAAAGACCTCAATGAAGATGCTTATATATTGGGCACCAAGATCTATAGAGATAGATCAAGACGCTTAATTGGACTTTCACAAAGCACATACCTTGATAAAGTTTTGAAGAAGTTCAAAATGGATCAGTCAAAGAAAGGGTTCTTGCCTGTGTTACAAGATGTGAAGTTGAGTCAGACTCAATGCCCGACCACTGTAGAAGATAGAGATAAAATGAAAGTCATTCCCTATGCTTCAGCCATAGATTCTATCATGTATGCAATGCTATGTACTAGACCTGATGTGTGCCTTGCTATAAGTATAGCAAGGAGGTACCAAGGTAATCCATGAGTGGATCACTGGGCAGCGGTCAAGAAAATCCTAAAATACTTGAAAAGGACTAAGGATATGTTTCTTGTTTATGGGGGTCACAAAGAGCTTGTCGTAAATGGTTATGTAGATGCAAGCTTTGACACTGATCCGGATGAATCCGAGTCGCAAACCAGATATGGATTTACTTTGAATGGTGGAGCTGTAAGTTGGTGCAGTTCCAAGCAGAGCGTCGTGGCGGGATCTACGTGTGAAGCGGAATACATAGCTACTTCGGAAGTAGCAAATGAAGGAGTCTGGATGATGGATTTCATATCCGATATAGGTGTAATACCTAGTGCATCGGGTCCAATGAAAATCTTTTGTGACAATACTGGAGCAATTGCCTTGGCGAAGGAATCTAGATTTCACAAGAGAACCAAACACTTCAAGAGATGCTTCAATTCCATCCGTGATAAAGTCAAGGAGGGAGACATAGAGATTTGCAAGATACATATGGATCTGAATGTTGCGGACCCGTTGACTACGCCTCTCTCACGAGCAAAACATGATCAGCACCAAGACTCCATGGGTGTTAGAATCATTACTGTGTAATCTAGATTATTGACTCTAGTGCAAGTATGAGACTGAAGGAAATATGCCCTAGGGGCAATAATAAAGTTGTTATTTATATTTCCTTATATCATGATAAATGTTTATTATTCATTCTAGAATTGTATTAACCAGAAACTTGATACATGTGTGAATACATAGACAAAACATAGTGTCCCTAGCATGCCTCTACTTAACTAGCTCATTAATCAAAGATGGTTAAGTTTCCTCACCATAGACATGTGTTGTTATTTGATGAACAGGATCACATCATTAGGAGAATGATGTGATGGACAAGACCCCTCTGTTAGCTTAGCATAATGATCGTTAAGTTTTATTGCTATTGCTTTCTTCATGACTTATACATATTCCTCTGACTATGAGATTATGCAACTCCCGAATACCGGAGGAACACCTTGTGTGCTATCAAACGTCACAACGTAACTGGGTGATTATAAAGATGCTCTGCAGGTGTCTCCGAAGGTGTTTGTTGAGTTGGCATAGATCAAGATTAGGATTTGTCACTCCGTGTATTGGAGAGGTATCTCTGGGCCCTCTCGGTAATGCACATCACTATAAGCCTTGCAAGAAATGTGACTAATGAGTAAGTTGCGGGATGATGCATTATGTAACAAGTAATGAGACTTGTCGATAATGAGATTGAACTAGGTATGATGATACCGATGATTGAATCTCGGGCAAGTAACATACCGATGACACAGGGAATAACGTGTGTTGTTATGCGGTTTGACCGATAAAGATCTTCGAAGAATATGTAGGAGACAATATGAGCATCTAGGTTCCTCTATTGGTTATTGACCGTAGATGTGTCTTGGTCATGTCTATATAGTTCTCAAACCCGTAGGGTCCACATGCTTAACGTTCGATGACGATTTGTATTATGAGTTATGTGTTTTGGTGACCGAAGTTTGTTTGAAGTCCCGGATAAGATCACGGACATGATGAGGAGTTTCGAAATGGTTGAGAGGTAAAGATTGATATATTGGAGGGTTATATATGGACACCAGAATGGTTCGGGTAAGGTTTGGGGATTTTTCAGAGTACTGGGAGGCTACCAGAACCCCCCGAGAAATTTAATGGGCCTAATGGGCCATAGTGGAGGAGAGGAGGCAGGCCACAGGAGGTGGTGCGCGCCCCCCTTTTCCCAATCCGAATTAGACAAGGGGATGGGCATGGCCCCCCTCTTTCCTTCTCCTTCTCCCTCCTTTCCCCTTTCCCCTCTCCGTTGGAAGGAAGGGGTGAATCCTACTTGGACTGGGAGTCCAAGTAGGACTCCCCCCTTGGCGCCCCCCCTTGGGCCGGCCACCTCCTCCTCCCCCCTTTATATACAGGGGCGGGGGGCACCCTAAAGACACACCAAGATTTTTCTTAGCCGTGTGCAGTGCCCCCCTCCATAGTTTACTCCTCCGGTCATAGCGTTGTAGTGCTTAGGCGAAGGCCTGTGCGGATCACATCACCGTCACCGTCACCACGCCGTCGTGCTGTTGGAACTCTCCCTCGACCCTCTACTGGATCAAGAGCTCGAGGGACATCGTCGAGCTGAATGTGTGCTGAACACGGAGGTGCCGTACGTTCGGTACTTGGATTGGTTGGATCATGAAGACGTTTGACTACATCAACTGCGGTAACCTAACGCTTCCGCTTTCGGTCTACGAGGGTATGTGGACACACTCTCCCCCTCTCGTTGCTATGCATCTCCTAGATAGATCTTGCGTGATCGTAGGAATTTTTTTGAAATTGCATGCTACGTTTCCGAACAAAAAGTTGATAGTTAGATAAACCACATTTATACGAAAGCAACTATATAAGAAGATAATTAAAACTATGTATGGCAACCCTCGTTGTCTTTCTTCAGGTGGGCAGGTTGTACATACGTTGGGCACTTCATGACTAGTACTTCAACTATCAGTGATGGTCTTTGTCGGTGTCAAAACCGGCGGATCTCGGGTAGGGGGTCCCGAACTGTGCGTCTAGGCTGGATGGTAACAGGAGGCAAGGGACACGAAGTTCTACCCAGGTTCGGGCCCTCTCGATGGAGGTAAAACCCTACGTCCTGCTTGATTAATACTGATGATATGGGTAGTACAAGAGTAGATCTACCACGAGATCGGAGAGGCTAAACCCTAGAAGCTAGCCTATGGTATGATTGTTGTTGTGTATGTTGTCGTACGGACTAAAACCCTCTGGTTTATATAGACACCGGAGAGGGTTAGGGTTACACAGAGTCGGTTACAATGGTAGGAGATCTGAATATCTGTATCACCAAGCTTGCCTTCCACGCCAAGGAAAGTCCCTTCCGGACCCGGGACGAAGTCTTCAATCTTGTATCTTCATAGTCCAGGAGTCCGGCTGAAGATATAGTCCGGTCATCCGGACACCCCCTAATCTAGGACTCCCTTAGTAGCCCCTGAACCAGGCTTCAATGACGACGAGTCTGGCACGCAGATTGTCTTCGGCATTGCAAGGCGGGTTCCTCCTCCAAGTACTTCATAGAAGATTTTGAACACAAAGATAGTGTCCGGCTCCGCAAAATAAGTTTCCACATATTGCCATAGAGAGAATGATATTTACACAAATCTAATCTGCTGACGTATTCCGTAGTGCGACACACCACGGCCAAGCCTTTATCCGAGTCGTTTTATTATCCCACCTCAGTGCGTCATGCGAGGTAGTTTCCTTGGCACGTCTTGTTAAAGCAGAGATCGTGTCCCCATATTCCGGGATTCTCATCAATACGGGCGTGGGTAACCCAACCACTTCTAGGACTCCTAGATTATAGGTAAGTCCAAGCGGACACGGAGAGGAAGCTTGATATTCACCCTCTTTATAAAGGGACAAGGCTTTTATTTTTCCCTCCCATGCTCAATCGAATCCTTCCCCCACCTCAAGCTCAAACGCCCAAAGTTCAGGTCAGGTGCTCCGAACCTTCAGTCATGTCCGGATCTAGCCTTCAAGGCCGATGGGTGCCTTGCTCCGTCACGGAAGAAGACATCAAAAAATTGAGGGAGGCCAGATATCTGACCGCCGAGATTTTGCATCGGTTGCCTCCCCGAGGGCAGGCCGTCCCCACCCCCGAACCTAACGAGAACGTCATGTTCGTCTCCCACTTCCTCCGAGGTCTAGGTCTTGCTCTGGATCCTTTCGTCAGGGGTTTGGTTTTATTACGGGCTAGACTTCCATGATCTAGCTCCGGACTCCTTTCTTCATATCACGACATTTATTGTCGTGTGCGAGGCCTTCCTCCGGGTTACCCCTCACTTTGGCCTATGGCTCAAGACCTTTGAGGTGAAGCTGAAGATGATCGAGGGGCAACATGCAGCGTGTGGAGGTGCCTCAATACGCAAGATGATGGGAGCTCCGTGGTCCAAAGGTTCCATCCCAGAGGTGTCTGAATTGTGGCAACAGGAGTGGTTCGACATCACGGCTCCTAGAAGTGCCAAGTGGGCGGCCGCCCCTGTTTTCCGCTCGGGCCCTCCACCACAACTGATGTCATGGATCAGCAGAGGTCTGAGCTGGGTTCCAGCCAAGGACGTGTTTATACTGCAAAGCCGCATTCAAGATCTCTTCAATGGAGATTTCAGTTTGGTTGCGATAATACAAGTTATGCTGGTTCGTCAAGTCCAGCCTTGCAAACGTCGGCCTCTTTGCTTGTGGGAGTTCAATCCCGAGGGACCGCATGGCATTCGAAATTTTCTCAGCCTGACGCACGAGGAGATGTACAAGTCATTCTTCGGACCTCAGGTGGAGTGTCCGGAAATCACCGAGGACGTGGGCCTGAGCAGTAACCGCGCCGCCGAACAGGTAAGGCATCTTCCAGCCGAACATACTATCTCTCGTTTGTTATGAAGTTATTTCTGAGAGTTTGCTTTTTGACCAGGACTGGCTAACAAAGGCGAAGTTGATTCGGTGTTCGGCCCCCCTCCCTGAGGGTTTGGAAAATCCGGTATTGGAAAAGATGCTCCAGACCGCACCTTGCCCGGAGCCCTTGAAGGAAGATACTGTGGAGGATAATGCGGCGGACGCGGGCCCCCAACGCTTCCCATTCTAACCGAGGGAGCGAGCGTCTCCATAAAGGAAGACGACCAGAAGAGGAAAAGGACTGCGCCCGGGGATTCGGAAACCGAAGCTTCCAAACGGGAGAAGAAGTCTCCCATAGAGGGTCCTACCTTGGGGGCGCTGTTGCCGCACAAAGTCCGCGGGGGGATCAATTCTCCCGCGAGTCGTAAGTGACCCGAAATACTTTAATAGTACAGATATGCCATCTTTTTCTTCTGAGAAAATAACCACCGCATATATATTTGCAGTTCGGGCCTTAGCCCCTCTCAAATGAGCTCGTCTTCGGGGGATCTTCTTCCAGAGATGATGGAGAGCGAAACGCCTCCTCCGGATTCTTCCGCTCCGGAAGCGGGCGACCCTGAAGTGTCGTCGCGGAGGACCTCTCCGAGTCCGGTGAGGCCAGAAGATAATCCCATTGACCCCCGAAGCTCCCAGTGTCCGGCTCCCGAAGAGAGCAGACAAAAGAGTCTGGCACCGTCTAGTGTGCGTTCGGATGTTCTGAGGGAGTTGGTGGGGCGAGCGGCCATCTCAGATGAACACCATGTGCTGATGAATATGGTGATGGAGAGAATATCGTCCGCCGAAAGCGGATTGCATGAAGCTTTTATGAGTCTACTGACAGGCTTTGAGGTGCGTAAAAGAATGTATGATAGTCCTGCACATGTTAGGTGTGCCCTGTGTAGATACTAGCCCCTGAGACTCTGGTTGTTGTCGAAAACAACAACGAACAGAGGATCATATTCCCATGTAATAACCATATTGCCTCTATGTGCAGGTGATGGAAGCTCTGGTGGCTAGCCGGACTAGCGAGTTTGGCCATTTAGAACGACAGTTGGATGCGGCAGACGCCGACATCGAGCTTGTTAACAAAAGGCTTGACGAGTCACAGGGTAAGTGTCACTATCTGGTAAATGCCACATAGGAAGAGCAGCATGATGCCAGTATCTTTAATATGTTGTGACTGCAGATGGAGCTGCCACTATTGAAGCCTTGCGGGCAGAACTTACCCGAGCCAAGACACAAGCGAGGTTGGGTAATGCGGCTGCTTTGAAGGCGGCCAAAGAGTTGCAAGCCGAGAAGGCCGCGCATGGCGAGAGCCGAGACAAGATGGCCAAGATGGCCATAGAATTAAAAGCCGTCGCCGACCGTTGTCGGGTTCTTGAAAAGGAAAACCAAGCGAAGGCATCGGACCTTGAGAAGGTTGCTGCGACGAAAAAAGACCTCCGCTCTGCTATGAGGGCAAAGAAGGAGGAGCTGCGGGAAGCCGGGGATATTGTAGCTGGGAAATCCTTTATGTTGCGGAGGAAGTTCGAAGATCCACGGTATGCCCCTCTGGATCGGCTGTGGAGTTCGGAGGATGTGTATATGGATTTGGCTGCGAGCGCTGCCGATGCGGCCAAGTACTTCCAGGGTCAGACGGACCGTGAAGTAGACCAGCTGTTTTGGAGATAATTCCATTCTCCCGAGCGTGCACTTTCATTGACTGACCAATTAGCCGAATGGGCCGAACTAAATAGGTTGTCCGGACTCTCCATGAGGTCTGTTGTGGATCAGCTATGGACGGAAAGGTCAAAACCGAACAGCTATTTCAGCTTGGTTCAGCAGTTCCTTGACGTGGTGCCGCGCATTAATGCGATGAAGAGGTCGGCGTGCATAGAGGGAGCACGGATGGCCTTTGCCCATGTTAAGGCATACTGGGCAGAGATGGATGCTAACAATGTTGCAGCGCGGGATTCGGCTATAGGTCGAAAGGCTGCTAAGCACTACTTTGAAGAAGTTCTTGAGGGTGCCCGTTTGATAGAGACCCAGTGCTCAAAAAATATTATGTTTGAGTGATATGTAATCTCATTGTAAGCGAAATGCTTTTATAAATTTTTATAAGGCTATTTTTATACTTTTGCCTGAAAGTAATATGATGCCTCCTGGGCGGCCGTTTATGTATACATGTGTATAACCTGAAAGATTGCAGTCGTCGGCTTCAACCCCCACGCAAATGCGGAGGTGCTCGCAAAAACACGCGTTCACACTTAACCCAACGTCTTGGTCCTATTAAGGAGGTGATAGCGGATCGAGCGAGGCAACCGGACTATAATGATTTAGCACTTTCACTTAGCCATAGGAGTTCGACAGTGGGGCTACTAGATAGCCCCTGGTGGCTCCACACTCTCCCGATTCCGGGGTGCGTACATGTCTGGCCGGAAAACGGCCCTTCGTTAAGGCAGAGGAATTCTAACATTCCCACAGGTCATCGAGTGGTTGACCAGTCTCACGCTATATCATGACAGTCGGTTTTCGGCTTTCTCTACTAAGGTGCTCGTCCGGATGAACCAGGGCACAATCGCAGTAGTTCTCCTGGTGCTACCTTAGCCGGTAAAGCGGAACGTAAGGCACCAAAACACAGGATCTGAGCAAACCCATCATTTGACCAAAGACAATGATTCAGAGCTGATGCATATAGGGCCAAACTCGCGACGCCGAACACTCCCTAAGGTATTCGGTCTTTGTGGTATAAATCGGGCCTAAATAATGGCCTTTGTAAGAAGCCCCTTGTGTCCAGGTACGTGCATTGTTCTAGCGTGGCCACATGCCAAGACGTCAGCATCCTTATCAACGGTGGATATGTATCAACAAGAGACAGTAAAAAAGGTTTACGCGGGGTCTTAATCTAAAAAGAATCCTTGGAGCGGGTCCCTGCTGCACGTCTGCGCCTGTGTCTCCGTTGTGCCGTATCCTGGACGGGTGTAGCACGATGATCGTCTGTAAAAGAGAGGAAGTTAAGTGAAAAAGTTGTCGTGCAAAAAGATAGTTTTTAAAGAAACCATGTATAATTCAAGATGATAAGAAATTGCCACTCGTCTGCGCGTGTGGAGCCCCTTGTATTGACAAATAGGGGTGTGACCATTTATTCGGTATAAGTAGCGGCGCCGGACTCGATTAGTTGTTTCTGAGGTCTTGATGACCTATTGGATGCTTTCGCTTGTCCGGGCGCCTTTAGTGTGCGGCTGCCAAGGCAGCCTCACTCTCTTCGGCGTGCAGAGATCGCTTGATATTTCCGTGCACTGTGATGATGCCACGTGGACCGGGCATCTTGAGTGTGAGGGAGGCGTAGTGTGGTATTGCATTAAAGCGAGCGAAAGCTTCGCGTCCGAGCAGTGCTTGATAGCCACTTTGAAACGGAGCGATGTGGAAAGTTAAATGCTCGCGACAGAAGTTTTCGGGGGAGCCGAATATAACTTGTAGTAGGAGGGAGCCCGTACAACGAGCCCCTGGGCCTGGCGTTACTCCTTTAAAGGTAGTATTGCTATGGCGAATTTGTGTTGGGTCTAACCCCATCCCGCGGATTGTATCCTGATATATTAGGTTTAGGCTACTACCGTCGTCCATCATGACTCTTGTGAAGTGATATCCACCAATTACTGGGTCTAATACCAGGGCAGCCCATCCTGCGTGTCGGATACTTGCTGAGTAATCGCGATGGTCGAAAGTGATCGGTTGAGATGACCAGTGGCAGGACTTCATGGTGACAGGCACTTGGGTATATTTTCCTGGGAGTGCCGCGTTGTTTTTTCCCTTGATTACGTGTAACACATTTACTGTTTTGACTTCTGGTGGAAATTTCTTTTGTTCCCCCGTGTCTTGCTTGGGGGGCTCATCCTCGTCTTCACTTGGTGTATCCTCCCCCTTGTGTACGGCGTTGAGCTTGCCGGACAGCTTGAAGATCCAACATTCTCTGTGGGTATGATTAGCAGGTTTATCAGGGTACTATGAATCTGACATACTTGATCCAGAATTTTGTTGAGGCTGGACAATTCATCCATGGTGCCTTTAGGGGGCGGCTTTTGACCTGGCCGAGAGCTTTTGAATCCGGCATTTACTGTCGTGCCCTTCGTGTTGTCTTCTTTCTTCCGGCGTTTGTTATTGTTGTTGCGCCGTGATTTCCCGTTTCCATCTCTAACTTCAGATGTACTGGGGTTGCTGGTGCTGCTTGGCTTAGCCAGCTGTCCTCACCCGCGCAAAAAGTCGGGTTATGACGTTTTGTTTAATGCGGCCATCCATCTCGGCTATTTTGGCCGAGGTGTTTTTTTTTTTCTTTGGCGAGTATTCGTCATGGCCTATGCTTGAAAGATGCCAAGGCTTCGACCGTCCGGAACAGTCGAACAATCTGGTTTCTTTTTAGTAGAAAACCTGTTTCCAAAAGCTTTCGGGCTGGACTTCTCCGGGCTGTTTGAGTATATGACTCAAATCATCCGCCATCCGGAGCCGGGACATAAGTCCTTGAAAATTTGCCCGAAGGCATCTTCGAGCTCTTCCCCAAACTTCCAATGGAGCTTTCGGGGAGGCCTTGAGCCAATGACGAGCTGGCCCTTTGAACGTGAGGGCTAGGTACTTGTGTTGGAGATATGCCCTAGAGGCCATAATAAATTGGTTATTATTATATTTCCTTGTTCATGATAATCGTTTATTATCCATGCTAGAATTGTATTGATAGGAAACTCAGATACATGTATGGATACATAGACAACACCATGTCCCTAGTAAGCCTCTAGTTGACTAGCTCGTTAATCAATAGATGGTTACGGTTTCCTGACCATGGACATTGGATGTCGTTGATAACGGGATCACATCATTAGGAGAATGATGTGATGGGCAAGACCCAATCCTAAGCCTAGCACAAGATCATGTAGTTCGTATGCTAAAAGCTTTTCTAATGTCAAGTATCATTTCCTTAGACCATGAGGTTGTGCAACTCCCGGATATCGTAGGAGTGCTTTGGGTGTGCCAAACGTCACAACGTAACTGGGTGGCTATAAAGGTACACTACAGGTATCTCTGAAAGTGTCTGTTGGGTTGGCACGAATCGAGACTGGGATTTGTCACTCCGTGTAAACGGAGAGGTATCTCTGGGCCCACTCGGTAGGACATCATCATAATGTGCACAATGTGATCAAGGAGTTGATCACGGGATGATGTGTTACGGAACGAGTAAAGAGACTTGCCGGTAACGAGATTGAACAAGGTATCGGGATACCGACGATCGAATCTCGGGCAAGTATCGTACCGATAGACAAAGGGAATTGTATACGGGATTGATTAAGTCCTTGACATCGTGGTTCATCCGATAAGATCATCCTGGAGCATGTGGGAGCCAACATGGGTATCCAGATCCCGCTGTTGGTTATTGACCGGAGAACGTCTCGGTCATGTCTGCATGGTTCCCGAACCCGTAGGGTCTACACACTTAAGGTTCGATGACGCTAGGGTTATAGGGAATAGATATACGTGGTTACCGAATGTTGTTCGGAGTCCCGGATGAGAGCCCGGACGTCACGAGGAGTTCCAGAATGGTTCGGAGGTAAAGATTTATATATGGGAAGTCCTGTTTTGGTCACCGGAAAAGTTTCGGGTTTATCGGTAATGTACCCGGACCACCGGAGGGGTCCGGGGGTCCACCAAGTGGGGCCACCAGCCCCAGAGGGCTGCATGGGCCAAGTGTGGGAGGGGACCAGCCCCAGGTGGGCTGGTGCGCCCCCCCCCACCAAGGCCCAAGGCGCAAGGGAGAGTGGAAGGGGGCAAACCCTAGGCTCAGATGGGCCTAAGGCCCACCTAGTGGTGCGCCCCCCTCTCTCCCCCCTTGGCCGCCCCCCTAGATGGGATCTAGGGCTGGCCGCCACCCCTAGGGGTGGAAACCTAGGTGGGGGCGCAGCCCCTCCCCTCCCCCTATATATACTTGAGGTTTTGGGCTGCCATAAAAACGATTCAATCTCCTTCTTGGCGCAGCCCTACCCCTCTCCCTCCTCGTCTCTTGCGGTGCTTGGCGAAGCCCTGCTGGAGTACCACGCTCCTCCACCACCACCACGCCGTCGTGCTACTGCTGGATGGAGTCTTCCCCAACCTCTCCTTCTCCCTTGCTGGATCAAGGCGTAGGAGACGTCACCGGGCTGTACGTGTGTTGAACACGGAGGTGCCGTCCGTTCGGCACTAGGATCATCGGTGATTTGAATCACGACGAGTACGACTCCATCAACCCCGTTCACTTGAACGCTTCCGCTTAGCGATCTACAAGGGTATGTAGATGCACTCTCCGATCACTCGTTGCTAGATGAACTCATAGATGGATCTTGGTGAAAACGTAGAAATTATTTTTGTTTTCTGCAACGTTCCCCAACAGTGGCATCATGAGCTAGGTCTATGCGTAGTTTCTATGCACGAGTAGAACACAAAGTAGTTGTGGGCGTTGATTTTGTTCAATATGCTTACCATTACTAGTCCAATCTTGATTCGGCGGCGTTGTGGGATGAAGCGGCCCGGACCAACCTTACACGTACACTTACGTGAGACCGGTTCCACCGACTGACATGCGCTAGTTGCATAAGGTGGCTGGCGGGTGTCTGTCTCTCCCACTTTAGTCGGATCGGATTCGATGAAAGGGTCCTTATGAAGGGTAAATAGCAATTGGCATATCACGTTGTGGTTTTTGCATAGGTAAGAAACGTTCTTGCTAGAAACCCATAGCATCCACGTAAAACATGCAAACAACAATTAGAGGACGTCTAACTTGTTTTTGCAGGGTATGCTATGTGATGTGATATGGCCAAGAAGAATGTGATGAATGATATGTGATGTATGAGATTGATCATGTTCTTGTAATAGGAATCACGACTTGCATGTCGATGAGTATGACAACCGGCAGGAGCCATAGGAGTTGTCTTTATTTATTGTATGACCTGCGTGTCATTGTACAACGCCATGTAATTACTTTACTTTATTGCTAACCGGTAGCCATAGTAGTAGAAGTAATAAGTTGGCGAGACAACTTCATGGAGACACAATGATGGGGATCATCATGATGGAGATCATGGTGTCATGCCGACGACAATGATGATCATGGAGCCCCGAAGATGGAGATCAAAAGGAGCAATATGATATTGGCCATATCATGTCACTATTTGATTGCATGTGATGTTTATCATGTTTATACATCTTATTTGCTTAGAACGACGGTAGTAAATAAGATGATCCCTCATTAAAATTTCAAGAAAGTGTTCCCCCTAACTGTGCACCGTTGCGAAAGTTCGTCGTTTCGAAGCACCACGTGATGATCGGGTGTGATAGATTCTTACGTTCACATACAACGGGTGTAAGCCAGATTTACACACGCAAAACACTTAGGTTGACTTGACGAGCCTAGCATGTACAGACATGGCCTCGGAACACAAGAGACCGAAAGGTCGAGCATGAGTCGTATGGTAGATGCGATCAACATGAAGATGTTCACCGATGATGACTAGTCTGTCTCACGTGATGATCGGACACGGCCTAGTTGACTCGGATCATGTAATCACTTAGATGACTAGAGGGATGTCTATCTGAGTGGGAGTTCATAAGATGAACTTAATTATCCTGAACATAGTCAAAAGGTCTTCGCAAATTATGTCGTAGCTCGCGCTTCAGTTCTACTGTTTAGATATGTTCCTAGAGAAAATTTAGTTGAAAATGGTAGTAGCAATTATGCGGACTAGGTCCGTAAACTGAGGATTGTCCTCATTGCTTCATAGAAGGCTTGTGTCCTTAATGCACCGCTCAGTGTGCTGAACCTCGAACGTCGTCTGTGGATGTTGCGAACATCTGACATACACATTTTGATAACTACGTGATAGTTCAGTTAAACGGTTTAGAGTTGAGGTACCGAAGACGTTTTGAAACGTCGCGAAACATATGAGATGTTTCGAGGGCTGAAATTGGGATTTCAGGCTCGTGCCCACGTCAAGAGGTATAAGACCTCCGACGATTTTCTTAGCCTGCAAATAAGGGAGAAAAGCTCAATTGTTGAGCTTGTGCTCAGATTGTCTGAGTACAACAATCTTGAATCGAGTGGGAGTTGATCTTCCAGATGAGATAGTGATGTTTCTCCGAAGTCATTACCACCAAGCTGCTAGAGCTTCATGATGAACTATAATATATCAGGGACATATATGATGATCCTTGAGATATTCGCGATGTTTGACACCACAAAAGTAGAAATCAAGAAGGAGCATCAATTGTTGATGGTTGGTGAAACCACTAGTTTCAAGAAGGGCAAGGGCAAAAAGGGATACTTCATGAAACGGCAAATCAGCTGCTGCTCTAGTGAAGAAACCCAAGGTTGAACCCAAACCCGAGACTAAGTGCTTCTGTAATAAGGGGAACAGCCACTGGAGCAGAATTACCCTAGATACTTGGTAGATGAGAAGGCTGGCAAGGTCGATAGAAGTATATTGGATATACATTGTGTTAATGTGTACTTTACTAGTACTCCTAGTAGCACCATGGTATTAGATACCGGTTCGGTTGCTAAATGTTAGTAAACTCGAAATAAAAGGCTGCGGAGTAAACGGAGACTAGCTAAAGGTGAGCTGGCAATATGTGTTGGAAGTTTTTCCATGCTTGATGTGATCAAGCATCGCACGCTCCCTCTACCATCGAGATTGGTGTTTGCGTTGAGCGTAGACATGATTGGATTATGTCTATCGCAATACGGTTATTCATTTAAGGAGAATAATGGTTACTCTGTTTATTTGAATAATACCTTCAATGGTCTTGCACCTAAAATGAATGGTTTATTGAATCTCGATCGTAGTGATACACATGTTCATGCCAAAAGATATAAGATAGTAATGATAGTACCACCTACTTGTGGCACTGCCACGTAAGTCATATCGGTATAAAACGCATGAAGAAGCTCCATGTTGATGGATCTTTGGGCTCACTCGTTTTTGAAAAGTTTGAGACATGCGAACCATGTCTATTGGTGTATATGCATGAAGAAACTCCATGCAAATGGACCGTTTGGACTCACTTGATTTTGAATCACTTGAGACATGCAAATCATACCACATGGGCAAGATGACTGAAAGCCTCGTTTTCAGTAAAATGGAACTAGAAAGCAACTTGTTGGAAGTAATACATTTTGATGTGTGCAGTCCAATGAGTGCTGAGGCGTGTAGTGGATATCGTTATGTTCTTACTTCACAGATGATTTGAGTAGATGTTGAGTATATTTACTTGATGAATCACGAGTCTGAATTATTGAAAGGTTCAAGTAATTTCAGGGTGAAGTTGAAAGATCGTCGTGACAAGAGGATAAAATATCTATGATATGATCATAGAGATGAATATCTGAATTACGAGTTTGGCACAGAATTAAGACATTGTGGAAATTGTTTCACAACTAATACAGCCTGGAACACCATAGTGTGATGGTGTGTCCGAACATCATAACTGCACCCTATTGGATATGATGCATACCATGATGTCTCTTATCGAATTACCACGATAGTTTATGGTTAGGCATTAGAGACAACCACATTCACTTTAAATAGGGCACCACGTAATTCCGATGAGATGACACCGTATGAACTATGGTTTAGAGAAACCTAAGCTGTCATTTCTTAAAAGTTTGGGGCTGCGACGCTTATGTGAAAAAGTTTCAGGCTGATAAGCTCGAACCCAAAGCGGATAAATGCATCTTCATAGGACACCCAAAACAGTTGGGTATACCTCCTGTCTCAGATCCGAAAGCAATAAGGGATTGTTTCTAGAATCGGGTCCTTTCTCGAGGAAAAGTTTCTCTCGAAAGAATTGAGTGGGAGGATGGTGGAGACTTGATGAGGTTATTGAACCGTCTCTTCAACTAGTGTGTGGCAGGGCACAGGGAGTTGTTCCTGTGGCACCTACAC
This sequence comes from Triticum aestivum, assembly GCF_018294505.1. Classification (NCBI taxonomy): domain Eukaryota; kingdom Viridiplantae; phylum Streptophyta; class Magnoliopsida; order Poales; family Poaceae; genus Triticum; species Triticum aestivum. The sequence continues at coordinate 434,219,299 of NC_057794.1, forward strand.
CAATTGAAGTGGAAGCTTATGATAGTGATCATGAAACTTCAGATCAAGTCACTACCAAACCTCGTGGGATGACAAGGATGCGTACTACTTCAGAGTGGTACGTAATCCTGTCTTGGAAGTCATGTTGCTAGACAACAATGAACCTACGAGCTATGGAGAAGCGATGGTGGGCCTGGATTCCAAAATGGCTCGAGGCCATATAATCCGAGAGAGGATCCATATATGAAAACAAAGTGTAGACTTTGGAAGAACTACTTGATGGTCGTAAGGCTGTTAGGTACATATGGATTTTAAAAGGAAGACGGACAATGATGGTAAGTATCACCATTAAGAAAGCTCGACTTGTCGTTAAGATGTTTTCCGACAAGTTCAAGGAGTTGACTACGATGAGACTTTCTCACTCGTAGCGATGCTAAGAGTCTGTTGGAATTATATTAGCGATTACTGCATTATTTATGAAATCTTGCAGATAGGATGTCAAAACATTGTTTCCTCGACGATTTTCTTGAGGAAAGGTTGTATGTGATACAACCGGAAGGTTTTGTCAATCCTGAAAGATGCTAACAAGTATGCAAAGCTCCAGCAATCCTTCTAAGGACTGGAGTAAGCATCTCGGAGTTGGAATGTATGCTTTGATGAGATGATCAAAGATTTTGGGTGTATACAAAGTTTATGAGAAACTTGTATTTCCAAAGAAGTGAGTGGGAGCACTATAGAATTTCTGATGAATATATGTTGTTGACATATTGTTGATCAGAAATGACGTAGAATTTCTGGAAAGCATATAGGGTTATTTGGAAAGTGTTTTTCAATGGAAAGCCTGGATTAAGCTACTTGAACATTGAGCATCAAGATCTATAAGGATAGATCAAAACGCTTAATGGTACTTTCAAATGAGCACATACCTTGACATGATCTTGAAGGTGTTCAAGATGGATCAGTCAAAGAAGGAGTTCTTGCCTGAGTTGTAAGGTATGAAGTTAAGACTTAAAGCTCGACCACGGCAGAAGAAAGAGGAAGGACGAAGGTCGTCCCCTATGCTTTTGTCATAGGCTCCATACGGTATGCCATGCTGAGTACCACACCTGATGTGTGCCTTGCCACATATTTGGCAAGAGGGTACAAAGGTGATCTAGGAGTAGATCACCAGATAGCGGTCTAAATTATCCTTAGAGGAATAAGGATATGTTTCTCGGTTATGGAGGTGATAAAGAGTTCGACGTAAAGAGTTACGTCGATGCAAGCTTAACACCTATCCGGATAGCTCTGAGTAGAGATACCGGATACGTATAATGGAGCAACAATTTAGAATAGCTCCAAGTAGAACAGTTATTTGAAATGGCTCCAAATGTAGCGTAGTAGTTGCATCTACAAGATGACATAGAAATTTGCGAAGTACATACGGATCTGAATGCTGCAGACCCGTTGACTGAAACCTCTCTCACAAGCATAACATGATCAAACCCAGAACTCTTTGGGTGTTAGTCACATGGGGATGTGACCTTGAGTGTTAATCACATATCGATGTGAACTGGATTATTGACTCTAGTGCAAGTGGGAGACTGTTGGAAATATGCCCTAGAGGCAATAATAAATTGGTTATTATTATATTTCCTTGTTCATGATAATCGTTTATTATCCATGCTAGAATTGTATTGATAGGAAACTCAGATACATGTGTGGATACATAGACAACACCATGTCCCTAGTAAGCCTCTAGTTGACTAGCTCGTTGATCAATAGATGGTTACGGTTTCCTGACCATGGACATTGGATGTCGTTGATAACGGGATCACATCATTAGGAGAATGATGTGATGGACAAGACCCAATCCTAAGCCTAGCACAAGATCATGTAGTTCGTATGCTAAAGCTTTTCTAATGTCAAGTATCATTTCCTTAGACCATGAGATTGTGCAACTCCCGGATATCGTAGGAGTGCTTTGGGTGTGCCAAACGTCACAACGTAACTGGGTGGCTATAAAGGTACACTACAAGTATCTCCGAAAGTGTCTGTTGGGTTGGCACGAATCGAGACTGGGATTTGTCACTCCGTGTAAACGGAGAGGTATCTCTGGGCCCACTCGGTAGGACATCATCATAATGTGCACAATGTGATCAAGGAGTTGATCACGGGATGATGTGTTACGGAACGAGTAAAGAGACTTGCCAGTAACGAGATTGAACAAGGTATCGGGATACCGATGATCGAATCTCGGGCAAGTATCGTAACGATAGACAAAGGGAATTGTATACGGGATTGATTAAGTCCTTGACATCGTGGTTCATCCGATAAGATCATCATGGAGCATGTGGGAGCCAACATGGGTATCCAGATCCCGCTGTTGGTTATTGACCGGAGAACGTCTCGGTCATGTCTGCATGGTTCCCGAACCCGTAGGGTCTACACACTTAAGGTTCGATGACGCTAGGGTTATAGGGTAGATATACGTGGTTACCGAATGTTGTTCGGAGTCCCGGATGAGATCCCGGACGTCACGAGGAGTTCCGGAATGGTCCGGAGGTAAGGATTTATATATGGGAAGTCCTGTTTTGGTCACCGGAAAAGTTTCAGGTTTATCGGTAATGTACCGGGACCACCGGAGGGGTCCGGGGGTCCACCAAGTGGGGCCACCAGCCCCGGAGGGCTGCATGGGCCAAGTGTGGGAGGGGACCAGCCCCAGGTGGGCTGGTGCGCCCCCCCCCCCCACCACCAAGGCCCAAGGCGTAGGGAGACTGGAAGGGGGCAAACCCTAGGCTCAGATGGGCCTAAGGCCCACCTAGTGGTGCGCCCCCCTCTCTCCCCCCTTGGCCACCCCCCTAGATGGGATCTAGGGCTGGCCACCACCCCTAGGGGTGGAAACCTAGGTGGGGGCGCAGCCCGTCCCCTCCCCCTATATATACTTGAGGTTTTGGGCTGCCATAAAAACGATTCAATCTCCTTCTTGGCGCAGCCCTACCCCTCTCCCTCCTCGTCTCTTGCGGTGCATAGCGAAGCCCTGCTGGAGTACCACGCTCCTCCACCACCACCATGCCGTCGTGCTGCTGCTGGATGGAGTCTTCCCCAACCTCTCCTTCTCCCCTTGCTGGATCAAGGCGTAGGAGACGTCACCGGGTTGTACGTGTGTTGAACACGGAGGTGCCGTCCGTTCGGCACTAGTATCATCGGTGATTACAATCATGACGAGTACGACTCCATCAACCCCGTTCACTTGAACGCTTCCGCTTAGCGATCTACAAGGGTATGTAGATGCACTCTCCGATCACTCGTTGCTAGATGAACTCATAGATGGATCTTGGTGAAAACGTAGGAAAAAAATTTGTTTTCTACAACGTTCCCCAACAACTTGATGGCGTGGAGATCATCTCCTCGAGCCATATGGATATGAAGGATGTAGTCCTCAATCCAGACCCCGGGGTCTGTTGTTCCGTCGTATGCCTCTATGTTTATGGGCTTCAATCCCTCTGGAAATTCATGGTCCAGCACCTCATCGGTGAAACATAGGGGGTGTGCGGCACCCCTGTAGCTGGGTGTACCGCGTTGTTCGGATGTTTGTTGTGTTGCATTGTATGCTGGGACGCGCTTGCGTGGTCCATAGATGGATCTTGTTGCGCCATCCTTTGGGTGCGAGACCTCGCATGGGTCGCGTATTCTATTGTGAGCGGCGTTGTATGCTGCTCTGTGTTGGTAGAGGGGTCGTCTATCCGACCAGGTGGCTGCTTTGATATTTGGTTGTGGGGGTTTTGAGGCCTCCTCATCGAATTTGGGTAGCAGCTTCCGCTTTGGGTAGCTTTTGGAGGGGCGATTGTCGCCGTACCTTGCTGCAGTGTTGAGTATTTTACTCCATCTGATTTGGAGTGTGTCTTGCGCGGCCTTGAGCCTTTGCTTCTGCTTTTTCAGACTCCTCGCGGTGGCAATAAGCCTTTTACGGGCAGTCTGCTGCTCCGGGTGTCTGTCCGGCGTTATGTCGTCTGGACCATTATCCTTGATAGGATTTGTTTGTTCGGCAGCGGTTCGCCCTGCTCCAGCGCTGGGTCTGTGTGACCGCTATTTCTGTCGAGGCGGGATTTGGGGCGGCGCTTGCGTCGCCGCTTTGACTACTTTTCGAGGGAACAAGCTTTCGGTGCGTCCTTCCGCTCCTCGTCGTCATCTTTTGGTGCGTCCACCATGTATACGTCATATGAAGAGGTGGCGTCCCAGGGCCCAATAGGCGCTGGTTCTTCATCGTCTCCTTCATCGGCGTCCATACCGTCGATGTCTTCAGAGTCGAAGTCGAGCATGTCGGTTAAATCATCGACAATGGCTACAAAGTGGGTGGTGGGTGGGCTTTGAATTTCTTTATCGTCCGCATCCCAATCTCGCTGGTCGTAGTCCGGCCAGGGCTCATGTCGGGGATATACCCCGCGGTGTAAACCGGCCGGAAGTTAACCCGGCCGGACTTGGCGGTTTATCTGAAGACCCCGCTGACACTTGGCGAGTTACTGGCGACCTGCCCTGACCTGGCGGTTTACAAGCAACCCACCTGGTCATTATGACTCACTGGTGATCCGGCGTGCGGGACAGACAGATGACAAGGCCCAAGACCTAGAAGGCCGGTTCACGTCTAATGGTGGGCAGGTTTAAGAGGAAAGGCATGAGGAACATTTATCTTACAAGGAGTTAAGACCTGGACTTGTATCAGGTTTGTATTAGAGATAGACTAGTCCTAATCCTAATAGGACTCTACATGTAACCCGCCCCTCCAACATATATAAGGAGGGGCAGGGCTCCCCAAAGGGGACAAGATTCACAAGTTCCACAAGTTGGACAAGTTAGGTTTAGAGAATAGCTCTCGAGATAGAGCACTCTTGTAACCGTGATCATCATCATCAATATCAATGAAGCAGGATGTAGGCTTTTACCTCCACTATGAGGGGCCGAACCTGGGTAAAATATCGCGTCTCTCGTCCCGCTCAACCCCTCTCAAGCTACCACATAGATGCGTTGGCCTCGTGACTAAGTCTTGACACTAAGAACATCTGCCGTGACAATTCCACGACAGTTGGCGCCCACCGTGGGGCCTGCGCACGGTGGTGTTGAGTTCTTGGAGGGATCTTCCTCAGGGATCAAGAAGCTCACGACTGACCGGCTGAAGAAGAACCGGCACAAAAATATCTATGTTCCTTGGTCCAAATCGGAAAAAGTTTCAATGACAGCGTGCATGGCAAACAAGGGTTGATCTATGCTCCGCTATGGCTGTTACCTGGATCCGTCTGCACAGGGTGACAAGCACTCAGAAAAGCAGATACGAGATTGAGATCGAGAGGATTAGGGTTGCGGGTTGTGCGGCACTGCGTCTGGCGATCTGTCGAAATTCGATTTCTACTGTTGTTGCCGCACGCCACCGAGCCAGACAGGAGTTCACGTTCGTGTCATCGAAGAGTGCAGCGCTACTGTTACATGTATGAGCGTTATCCAGCTCATAAGATGTCACATCCCGATGAGTTAGGGTTGCAGCTGAGCCGACCAAGATCAACAGAAAATTTTATTAGGTGCCATCACAGAAATCAGCTAAATCTGTGCCCGAGTTGGATTGACACAAAGGTCGCCCCGAAGCCAATCTGTAAACTAGTCTGCTAAAGCCTGCAACTACTATTGATGAGTAGTAGTGCTACTACTAGTGTTACACGTGCATATACGACCAGCAAAAAACCTGATAAAATAATGGATTGGTCAACGACCAGGACAAGGACAGGGACGGGGAGATGGATACGGACACTGCTGCCTCGCCGCCTCCGAGCCGGCCGCCGCGAGCTGCCACATCCGCGGGCTGGACAAAGCCGCTCCCGCCTCTACGGCCAAGGGCCTTATCTTCAAGCCGGAGGCGCCAAGATGCCGTGAGATGCCCTCACTAGCCTCGCCAGGTCTGCCTCATACCTGCCTCAAACCGGCGCTACAAACCTCGACTCACCAGAACTGCTTCCGCGGCCACGAGCCGCCCGCTCCGGTGCGTCCTTGTCACTGCTGCAATCGGTTTGTCGTGGCGCCTCCATGTACCTGCCAACGTTAAGGGCCTCGCCGTCGCCGTGGCTCGTCGCCTGTGGTAAAAGTTGCCAAGTTTACAGTCCCGCGCGTGGAGCAGAGCGCAGCCTCGCCTGCTGAAGCATTTGCAGTTTAATAAAAAATAAAGGAGGACCACGACCTGGACGGGCATGGGTTATCCACGGCCACCACAACTAGGTCAAACCCGCCTGGGTTGACCCGACCGCTCCCCCGCTGCGGCGACTCCATCGTGGCCGACGCGTCACTCCATCACCTCGCCCCTATACCATGACCCGCTACTGCTGCCTGCATCCCGGCGGACATACGCACAAGTCATCTTTTGTCCAAGACAAACAGGATAATGGTTCACTGTTTATGGAGACATGACGAGATCATCTCTCATTCAAACATCAGGTGATATTCATCCAGTCTGTCTTAACAGTACATATTAATTTGTGAGAACAATTATTTAGTCCCGTAATATTTTACGCAGGATAGTCATTCAAGACAAAGGTGTTGTACAGCTGATATGGAGTACGCACCAATATAAACTTTGCACTGGCGTTCGTCCGTGCCATGCTGCTCGACGGATACACGTGCAAATCGCCGCCCCCACTGTTCGGATTACATCCGTCCGCGCATGCGGCCGACTTGTTGTCCCCGCCGGCTTACAAACGTCACGGCCGGGTCACCAGTCCATACCGGTTTACCACACTGCGGCCGGTTCACCCGTGACTGATTTTAATTTCACCTAGTGATTATCAACTTCATGGCAGGTTACTTCCGGTCTAAATGAATCAGGTGCTATCCATCTAAAGTATATTTTATTAGCACATATTTTTTTTCAAAGAACAATTACTTTGATCTGTGTATTTTTATATAAAGGACAGTCATTCACTACAAATATGGTTTATACCATGGGTATGGAGCATGGGCTGACAATATTTCGCCCGGCGATAGTCCGTAACATATTACCCAATGGGCAGGCGCACAAGCTGCCGTCCGTACGGCCCGGTCTACATCAACTAGCTGGGACTGCGCCTGTGATTGATTCGCGCGTCCGCACCGGTTTACAACACCACGGACGACTCGCCCGTCCGCTCTCGCGGCCGGTTCACGCGTCCGCGCTGGCTTACAACAAGGAGGATAACTTGCTTCTCCGCACTGGCATACAGCACCGTCGCTGACTCATCTATGTTGCCTCTGATGCTGCGGTCATTTTTACCGTCCGTCTCTCGCAGCCTGGTCTACATCAACACACCGGGCCGCACTTGTCTGCATGAGCTGTTTATTGGGTATGAGCAAGTCACAACTTGGGTAGCCCGGTTTTTCTTTCAAATTGGAGGTAAATTATCGTAAACCGCCGTTTGCACTGGATGGCTCAATGGGCAGCCGCACAAGTCGCCGTCACTACAGTTTTGGTTAAACTTCAAATCGCCAGTTGGAAGGAACCATTGGCCGAGTTGCTGACACGACTCGTATGGGATCATTTATAACCCACCGCAGTCACCTCAACTTTCTGTGGATTCACATCGCATTATCAACACCAATGATATACACCTTCTGCTATGGTCAAACACGGAGAATCTCAAGCCAGCTCCTCGAGTCACCTTGAGACTCGGGGGCTACAATGATATGATTCAGCTATATGTCGGTTTTTCAGTGAAGTCAAGAACCCCAGGACATTGAAGAGAAAGATAACTCGGTCCCGGAGGCTACTGTTATATTGATGAAAATTTAAAGGCCATCAAAAAATTTCTGGTTTAGAAACTATATGACAGTTACAAAATCCTGGCTCAATGAAGAAAATCCGGGTCATCAGAAAGTATTCCGGTTTAAAATCCGGCTCAAGGGAAGTCAGTCTGACTGCAGCTCTCAAATATCCGGTTTACAGTCCCGTTCAAGGGAAATCTGTTCTCCCACAAAGCTCTGAAGCGCTCAAATCCGGTTTAACAATGTCCGGTTCAAAAAGGAATTAACTTCTCACAAGTTCGAGTTTAAAGGCCGTCAGAAAATTCTCCGGCTGAAATGAGGATTCCGGTTTAAAATCCGGTTCAAGGGAAAGATGTCTCCCACAAAGCTTTGAAGCTCTTAATATCCGGTTCAAGATCCCGGTTCAAGAAGAATTTATCTCTTGCAAAAAGTTAAAAATTGTCAAAGAGGACCTGCTGCCATGATGCGCGGTTCAAGCATGGGTATCCCACCTTACTGGCCTGACATATTATTGATCACATGGGGGCTTCTGCTTCATAAAGCGGGGTCTCTATTCTTTTACATCATGTGTGGTTACACAGAGTTGTTCTAAAACAGCCTCCGGTTTACCCCTTGAGTTAGCTTTTCAAAAGCATCATGTTATATCACTTGGGGGCTTGGTCGTGTCCGAACCAATGCAATACCTCTTGATAGGCGAGAGCCACCAGATCACTTGGGGACTTGGTCACGTCTGAACCAGTCATGCCTCTTGATCGGCCTAAGGCCACAGAATCACTTGGGGGCTTGGTCGAACCCGAACCATTGCCATGCCACTTGATTGGCATAAATGCCACGGTTTCATTTGGGGACCTGGCTGACTTGAACCATAGCTACACCTATCGGGAGCTTGGTCATGTCCGACCATGGTAACGCCATCTGATCAGCTCAAATAAACCTCTTTTTGCAAATGATTTGATCATTGCCTTTGCTTCAATATTTTTCTTGATAGCTGTTTCTTTTATTTTTGTTGCGTTTTTAAACCGACAAAGTTTTAAACCGGCCCAAACTGTCAAGTACAAATTGACGAAACACGGTCAAATCTTAATCCGGAGACTATCTACCCGGTTTGATTGTCTGTTACCATCCTATTATGGAGTAAACCGGTGTTATCACAGCCCGGCACGGTTTTATCATAAACCGGCACAATATGGAAGGAGTTATCAGTACTCAAGATTGGGGTTATCACCTTTACTACAAAAAGTTGATAAAACCAACAATGTGATTCAATGTCACAGGTATGATCTATTTCATATTTAATTATTCTTAAAGGCAGCCTTGGTTATAAACCCGGGTTATATGTTGGGCATTATGACCCGTCCGGCAGTAAACCGCCATGACACTTTAAACTTGTTGTATGCAGAAACAGGTTTGTTAAACCGGCCTGGCTTTGGACTATAAGTCGCCAGTATATATATTTGGATTGCGCCATTGGAATCATGCGCTTATAAATCATTGGGTCATATTATTCAAATAGCCAAACTTGGCTGAATTTTCATTATGATATTGAATGAATAAGGTTTTCATATCGGATTATATTATCTTGAATAGCCAAGATGGCTGGATTTTTATTAATAACTGGTACTATTAAGTTTTCAAAGTTGCTTTAGCGCAATGGCTATTATTTTATCAAAGGATATGATTTATTATACAATGAAAGGAATAGTCCCGAGTCGTTGCAGGCTTACAACCCGGCACTTGGGGGATACAGTATTCAAATTGAGATTACATGCAAGTCTCATGTCGCTGCAAGCATGCACCATGACACTTGGGGGCTAATGCAAAGTCATTTTTACTAGTCTTATTGAAGACCCGACTCATCATATTATAATGAGCCAGCCCTTTGGGGCTAACAATTGCTCCTGTCAACAATTCAAGGTACACAAGTTTTCATCCATAATATTGAAGAATCCATTGCTCAGTTGGTAAAGCACAAAGCTCTTAACCTTGTGGACGTGGGTTCAAGCCCTACGATGGAAGCTACATTATAATATGTTATTTTCATTAAAGTATATATATATATATATATATATATATATATATCAAGTCCCGGTTCAGTATTATCTTACTAAGCCGACCCTTGGGGGCTACACGTTGTAGTTCAAAGTTTACAAGATTATATTTACAAAGTCCCTGCTCATTATTGCATAATGACCCGGCCCTTGGGGGCTACACTGGTTGAAGTTTTTACGAGCATCAAGCAATTACAAGTCCCAGGTTGCTGCAAACATGACAACCCGGCACTTGGGGGCTACATATATGGAGTATTTAGTTTTGAGATGAACAAACCGGATTTCTTCAAGGTTGAAACACTTATTGGAGCAAGTCTTAAGATATCACTGTGTTCTCCTCTTAAGACTTGGGGTCTACAGGTATTATGCATATAAAGGAGGAACATCTTCATTTTATCAGTTTTGAGCAAATTAGGAAGATCAATTACATGACCCGGTGTCGACAACAATTATGACCCGGCGCCATCAATATTTATAAACCGGCCATTTTGGTAATATTAAACCGGCAAGTTTTACATCTTCAAACCGGCTGAATATCAGATAAGTATTTTCAGATCCATATTTCTTAAACCGGTGCTTTGGGAGCTGAGTCAAAGGAGTTATTCTTCACAATATTTCTCGGTGACAAACCAATGTCGGCAAATTGATTATGAAGCTGGTCTGTTGACCCGGATTTCCCAGAAGGAGGAAATAACAAGGACTTAAGGATGATCAGGTACCGGTTTACAAAAATTCTTAACCCGGAGCATAATCTATCAAATTTGTTCTTGTATTTGTTTTACAGGATCAGTTTAACATGGATAAATCCAAATTAAACTGGGGGCTAATGTCGAGGATATACCCCGTGGTGTAAACCGGCCGGAAGTTAACCCGGCCAGACTTGGCGGTTTATCTGAAGACCCCGCTGACACTTGGCGAGTTACTGGCGACCCGCCCTGACCTGGCGGTTTACAAGCAACCCACCTGGTCATTATGACTCACTGGTGATCCGGCGTGCGGGACAGACGGATGACAAGGCCCAAGACCCAGAAGGCCGGTTCACGTCTAATGGTGGGCCGGTTTAAGAGGAAAGGCATGAGGAACATTTATCTTACAAGGAGTTAAGACCTGGACTTGTATCTGATTTGTATTAGAGATAGACTAGTCCTAATCCTAATAGGACTCTACATGTAACCCGCCCCTCCAACATATATAAGGAGGGGCAGGGCTCCCCAAAGGGGACAAGATTCACAAGTTCCACAAGTTGGACAAGTTAGGTTTAGACAATAGCTCTCGAGATAGAGCACTCTTGTAACCGTGATCATCATCATCAATATCAATGAAGCAGGATGTAGGCTTTTACCTCCACTGTGAGGGGTCGAACCTGGGTAAAATATTACGTCTCTCGTCCCGCTCAACCCCTCTCAAGCTACCACATAGATGTGTTGGCCTCGCGACTAAGTCCTGACACTAAGGACATCTGCCGTGACAATTCCATGATAGCTCTCCTGATAAAGAGAGAGACTTTAGTGATTTTATAATATCGCCAAAGGGCGAGTGTTGAAAGATGTCTGCGGCAGTAAACTCCATGATCGGCGCTGAATGGTTCGGAGTCCGGAGAGCAGTCTGGCACCTTGGAATCATGAGTCTCGCGGAGTGCGGGGCTGGTGTTCGGCTCGATCGCCGTTAGGATCGCAGCCCCCGAGGCAGCGTCCAACCACCCATCCTCGATCGGCGCAGTTGGCTCCGAATTAAGGGTCGAAGCCGATGCGGGTGCGGCGTTCAGGGCACTGTTAGGCGGCAGAGCTAGATCATGCTCGTCGTGGCAGTGCGGCGCGCTCGGTAGTGGCTCGAATCCGTCGAAGATCAAGTCCCCGCGGATGTCAGCCATGTAGTTTAAACTTCCAAATCTGACCTGACGGCCAGGGGCATAGCTTTCGATCTGCTCCAGATGGCCAAGTGAATTGGCCCGCAGTGCAAAGCCGCCGAAGATAGAGATCTGTCCAAGGAGACAAGTTTCACCCTAGACGGCATCACTATCGATGATCTTAGGAGCCATCAAGCCTGACGGCGACGACACAGAGGAACTCTCAATGAAAGCACCAATGTCGGTGTCAAAACTGGCGGATCTCGGGTAGGGGGTCCCGAACTGTGCGTCTAGGCCGGATGGTAACAGGAGGCAAGGGACACGAAGTTTTACCCAGGTTCGGTCCCTCTCGATGGAGGTAAAACCCTACGTCCTGCTTGATTAATATTGATGATATGGGTAGTACAATAGTAGATCTACCACGAGATCGGAGAGGCTAAACCCTAGAAGCTAGCCTATGGTATGATTGTTGTTGTGTATGTTGTCCTACGGACTAAAACCCTCCGGTTTATATAGACACCAGAGAGGGTTAGGGTTACACAAAGTCGGTTACAATGGTAGGAGATCTGAATATCTGTATCGTCAAGCTTGCCTTCCATGCCAAGGAAAGTCCCTTCCGGACACTGGATGAAGTCTTCAATCTTGTATCTTCATAGTCCAGGAGTCCGGCTGAAGATATAGTCCGGTCATCCGGACACCCCCTAATCCAGGACTCCCTCAGTCTTTCTTCACCTTCTCCTCCTTTACCAACATTTCGGAGGAGGAGGAGGCCAGAACGACCCTCTACGACAATAGTCAATTCATCGCTCAACTGGTTATATATATGATGTACACTCAATGTTATTTTGATCGTTGGTGAAGGTCACCCTTTATCTTCTCCTGCTTTACCAAGTTCTCTAAGGAGGAGAAGAGGAAGGAGGACCCCCTACGACAACAGTCGGTATCCTCCTCTAAAACAACAACTATCATCTCAATATGTGGATTTAGGGTGAGAATTGCCCCCCGAACACAAAACGTAGCTAACAATATCAGCAGACTAATTAAGTATTTCATGTAGAAGAAACATCAAATGGCTACATGACTCAGTTTCAACAACATTACATTAAAATTTGGGAGTGAACTCTCCAATAAAATGGACATATTAAGTGCTAGAAATTTTGCGAAACAGAAATAAATCAACATTTCGCCAAAATATTTGCTCTTATTATGAATCCCTGTAAAGAAAGTTCCAATAGTCTACTGTGTACGATCTACGAATATGAATAAGAATGTTATAATAATCTACAGACAAAGAATTGTTAGGGAACGTAGAATGCAATTTCAAAAAAATTCCTATGATCACACAAGATCTATCTAGGAGATCCATAGCAACAAGAGGGGGAGAGTGTGTCCACGTACCCTCGTAGACCGAAAGCGTAAGCATTAGGTTAACGTGGTTAATGTAGTCGAACGTCTTCACGATCCAACCGATCCAAGTACCGAACGTACGGCACCTCTGTGTTCAGCACACGTTCAGCTCGATGACGTCCCTCGAGCTCTTGATCCAGTAGAGGGTTGAGGGAGAGTTCCGACAACACGACAGTGTGGTGACGGTGATGGTGATGTGATCCACGCAGGGCTTCGCCTAAGCACTACAACGCTATGACCGGAGGAGTAAACTATGGAGGGGGGAACCGCCCACGGCTAAGAGAAATCTTGGTGTGCCTTTGGGGTGCCCCCACCCCCGTATATAAAGCAGGGGAAGGAGATGGCCGGCCAGGGGTGGCGTGCCATGAGTGGGAGTCCTACTAGGACTCCGTTCCTAGTAGGATTCGCCCCCCCCCCCTTCCTTCCAACGGAGAGGGGGGAAGGGAAAGGAGGGAGAGGGAGAAGGAAAGGGGGCGCCGCACCCCCTCCCCTTGTCCAATTCGGATTGGGTAAGGTGGCGCGCGCCACCTCCTGTGGCCTGCCTCCTCTCCTCCGTTGTGGCCCATTAGGCCCATTAACTTTCCCGAGGGGTTCCGGTAACCTCCCGGTACTCCAAAAAATCCCCTAACCTCTTCGGAACCATTCCGGTGTCCGTATATAACCTTCCAATATATGAATATTTACCTCTCGACCATTTCGAGACTCCTCGTCATGTCCGTGATCTCATCCGGAATTCCGAACAAACTTCGGTCACCAAAACACATAACTCATAATACAAATCATCATCGAACGTTAAGCTTGCGGACCCTATGGGTTCGAGAACTATGTAGACATGACCGAGACACATCTCCGGTCAATAACCAATAGCGGAACCTGGATGCTCATATTGGTTCCTACATATTCTACGAAGATCTTTATCGGTCAAACCGCATAACAACATACGTCATTCCCTTTGTCATCGGTATGTTACTTGCCCGAGATTCGATCATCGGTATCTGATATGTCTCTAATGTATCTATAATTTTTGATTGTTCCATGCTCTTATATTATCAATCTTGGATGTTTTATAATAATTTTATAGTCATTTTATATCATTTTTAGTACTAACCTATTGACATAGTGCCAAGTGCCAGTTGTTGTTTTTTGCATGTTTTTACATCGCAAAAAATCAATACCAAGCGGAGTCCAAATGCCACGAAACTTTGTGGACTTTTTTATGGAACAGAAGACACCTAATGGGCCCTGGCTACGCCTGGGGGGTGCTTCGAGGATAACACAACCCACTAGGGCATGCCAGGAGGCCCAGGCGCGCACTGGTGGGTTGTGCCCACATCAGGTGCCCCCCGGACCACCTCTTTGCTCTATAAATACCCCAATATTCCTGAAACCCTAGGGGAGTCGACGAAATATTGATCCAGCCGCCGCAGAGTCCAGAACCACCATATCCAATCTAGACACCATCTCGGATGGGGTTCACCTCCTCCATTGGTGCCTCTCCGATGATGCGTGAGTAGCTCGTTGTAGACCTTCGGGTCTGTAGTTAGTAGCTAGATGGCTTCATCTCTCTCTTGCTGAATTCTCAATACAATGGTCTCTTGGAGATCCATATGATGTAACTCTTTTTGCCATGTGTTTGTTGGGATCGGATGAACTTTGAGTTTATGATCAGTTATATCTCTTTATATCCATGAAAGTATTTGAGTTTCTTTGATCTCTTATTGCCTTGTATTTCTTCTCCGACATTTGGCTTTTGTTTGGCCAACTTGATCTATTTATCTTGCAGTGGGAAGAGGTCCTTTGTAGTGGGTTCGATCTTACAGTGCTTGATCCCAGTGACAGAAGGGGAACCGACACGTATGTATCATTGCTACTAAGGATAAAATGATGGGGTCTATCTCTACATAGATAGATCTTGTCTATATCATGTCATCGTTCTTATTGCATTACTCCGTTTCTCCATGAACTTAATACACTAGATGCATGCTGGATAGCGGTCGATGTGTGGAGTAATAGTAGTAGATGCAGGCAGGAGTCGGTCTACTAATCTTGGACGTGATGCCTATATAATGATCATTGCCTGGATATCGTCATGATTATTGGAAGTTTTATCAATTGCCCAACATTAATTTGTTCACCCACCGTTTGCTATTTTTTCTCGAGAGAAGCCACTAGTGAAACCTATGGCCCGTGGGTCTCTTTCTCATATATTTGCCTCTTCGATCTACTTTTCCTTTGCATTTATTTTCAGATCTATTAAACCAAAAATACAAAAATACTTTGTTGCACTTTATTTTATTTGCCTATGTATTCAATCTATTACAACTTTCTCCTGTCCACACAGCAATTTCTCGCGTCGTTGCCCGAAAGGGATTGACGACCCCTTTAACACGTCGGGTTGCGAGTGGTTGTTATTTGTGTGCAGGGGCTGTTTACCCTATGTTGCTTTCTTCTCCTACTAGTTCGATAACCTTGGTTTCATCACTGAGGGAAATACCTACCGCTGTTGTGCTGCATCATCCCTTCGTCTTTGGGGAAATACAGACGTAGTCCTAGCCGACATCAAAAGGAATTTCTGGCGCCGTTGCCGGGGAGGATCTTGAACATATTCCAGGTTCCTAATTTACATTATTTGCCATTATTTGCCATTTGCCTCTCGTTTTCCTCTCCCCCACTTCACAAAAATTTACCGTTTTATTCGCCCCTATTTTTCATTTGCCATTTTCTCGTCAGATCTATCCGTGTTTTCGCTTCCTAGTCATAATGGCTAGTGTGCCTTGTAACGCCCCGAGACCGACACGCCAGACAACTTCCATGTGTTTTTGTTGTTGTCATGTGATTTGTTTTTCTTGTTGCATTCCTCTTTGCATATTTTGCATTGCATCATATCATCATGCCATCATTTTCTCAAAGCTAACTAAAACTCACTTAAATAAATTGCATGGATTTCTGATCCTTTTAAATTGAGGGAACTCACATGGTGGTTTCACTTTAAAACATACCCTCCCGATATTTAGGGAGCTATTATAAAATATTCCATTTTTTTCATAATCACCCATAAACACACTTGCAAATATTCCCCATGTCTTTTCTAGTTCAAGCTTGACTTCAAAACCTTGCCCAAAATTCTCTTCCCATTTACAGAGGTTCCTCAAAAAATCCGAATATTTTTGGGCCCTTCAAAATCCCCCCTTGTTCAAACCATTTGAATTAAATTCAAATGCTTTTGATTTGAAACTTTGCAAGCTTGCTCACTCCAATTCTAGTTGTGGTGCTTTGATATATGTCCTAGTAGCCGCATGCCAAATTCCAGCTTGATTCAAATTTATTTGACCCTTCAAATAAATTTGTAATCTTCCTTTTTTTTCCCTTCTTGTGCTGGAATTAAAAAAAGGAGAACCTTTCTTTTCTGTCGGGCCCCAACTCTTTTCTCTCTCCCTCTCCTTCTATGCGTGGCAGCTAGCCCAGCAGCCAGGACGGCCCACCTAGGCCACAGGCCTACCTAACCTATAATCCTAACCCTAGCCTGATCCCCATCTCACCCTCTCCCTCGTTCCCTCCAGTGTGCCGCCACCACCTACGACCGCACGAGCCCCGCTCGATCCCCTCACGCATCTCTCTTCTGCCCGATCCCCGTCGTCCTCCTCTCTTCCTCGTGCCGATCCCCATGGCCATGGACCCCGACCTCCTCCTGTGGCGCCTTGCTCCTGTGCTCGTTGGAGTCCAGCAGCCACCCCAGTCTCCTCACACGCGAGCAGCAGCCCAGCCCCGGCAAGCCCTGTCGCCTCCCGTCGATCCAGCCCTACCGCAAGCCCCTGCAGGCCGTCGCCGACCACTGTTGTGCCCTTTCGACGCCACCACCTCGTCCCCGCGCCATAGGGCTTCTCCTCCGGCCGGATCCATCTGCCCTCAGCCTCTCCTCGAGCACCCAAGGCTCTGCGAGCCTCCCGCTCGCCCGCCTCCCCTCGAACCACCATCGCCCGCAGCTGCCGCCATGGACCCGAGCTCAGAGCTCCGCTGCTGCCTTGGTTCTGCTCCGCCCAACTCCTCCTTGACAGCTGCCTCGTCTCCGGCCCTGCCCGTCGGAGCCATGCCTCCCAGTGCCCGCAGCCGTGTGGCCGGTCTTCTGCCTCGACCCGGCATCGCTCCCTTTGGCAACCGCATAGGTGCAGCGCCACAAGTTTTGCCTCTGTACATCCGTGTGGTGTGACCGTGGAGTTCCACCAGTTGCTAGCATCACTCCGATGCTTCCTCCCTGAATGGTTTCGTCAAGTGCCTTTCGGTGTGACCAAGACCGCGAGCACCACGGATCCGCCAAGTACCTCGACGCCCGATGCCTAAAACGACCACCGAACAGGGAATAACGCCAAGTGCTAGATCAACAAGGACCGGCAAGTTCGTCTTCCATTGTCTCTGAAATCGCCAAGTACCACGACGATACGAGAACAACTACCGTCGACGTCCATTTTGCCAAGTACCACTACCGTCGACCCTCGAAGACTCCGTGGTCGTCAAGTTTCTCGTCGTGCCCCCGAACATCTACGGAAACTTGTGCGACTAAGGACGTGAACAACTACCGTCGCCACGAGAATGACTACTTCCCACAACGACCCATGAACGTCTACTTCCTCTACAGTGCACCGAACCCGAACCCTCTCGTTTGCACGCTTCGAAGGTATAACCGCCGAGACGACGCCCGTGAACGAATGCATGTGTGTTGTATGAGATGCATGTTTAGATGTTATATTCTCTCGTGAACGTTAGTTGTTCCTCCTCGTTGCCATGTCGTCCACCTGTGGGAACCCGGTAACCAGGATCACCCCACCATCTTTTGCATGCCCCCGCCACACTTCCTTTGCACCGGTATCTCCATGAGCTACCGGAACCGATGTGTTTTCATGGCATCATTTTCGGATTCGTTGCCGTAGCACCCCTTTTGTTTCCGCCATGATGACAAATGCTTCATAACATGCTCTTATCAAAAATTTCATAGAAATTGCGTAAAACTTGCACTTGTCATCCGCGTCATGATAATAAAATTTAAAATGTTTAAAATTTGTTGTTGCATTAAATTGCTAATGCACATGAGGATTTACCGGAATTTTTGTTTGATGTTTCCGGCCTCATTTAAAATGCCTAACTGTGTATTTTACTCATGTTTCACCTCTTGCCATATTAAGAACATTCAATTTTGTTGGGTACATAACCGGGAGAGAACTAAATAATCGAATGTGGTGTTTCGTCAATATGCAACTCATTGCATATTGAGCTCCACTTAACTTGTAGTTTTGCTTGTGCACTTTGCCATGCCATGCCTCATTAATCCGGACATGCATCATACTTGGTTGTGCATCATGCCATGTTTATGTGATGGTTGTTTACTATGTTGCTTGCTTCTTTCTGGGTTGCTTCTCTCTTAGCTTCGGTTTCGTTCCGGAGTTGTGAGGATCCGTTCGACTACGTCCGTTTGTCTTCTTCATGGACTCGTTCTTCTTCCTTGCGGGATCTCAGACAAGATGACCATACCCTCGAAATCACTTCTATCTTTGCTTGCTAGTTGTATGTTCTATCGCTATGTCGCGCTACCTAATGAAGCTATGTACCTAGGGTGGGGTCATAGGCCTGACGTAGACACCCTTCCCAAGGTAATTGCCCTAAAGCCAGAAGCATTCAAAGGGTACCATCATCCACTCGACCATAGACATTACACTCGGAAAGATCAATGACACTCGACCGTCACAATGACCACTCAACGTACAGAAGACCTAAAGCCACTCTACACAGCAACGGTCGGGCGTTACTCATAGACTTAATTATCATTTATATCACTTAATTGCTAGCGTTACCAGTAACGTTCCACTCTTAATGTACATTGAACCCTGTGTAACGGAGGGGAGCTGGGGTCCTGGCGCACTCTATATAAGCCACCCCCTCCTCTGGGACAAGGGTCCGCATCCTTTGTAAACACATACATATACACAATCCAGTCGGCCGCCTCCGAGCACCGAGACGTAGGGCTGTTACTTCCTCCGTGAAGGACCTGAACTCGTAAACTCCTGTGTACAACTACTCCATAGCTAGGATCTTGCCTCCTCATACCTACCCCCCATTCTACTGTCAATCTTAGATCCATGACAGTTGGTGCCCATCGTGGGGCAGGTGTTTTAGCAGTTTGTTGGAGAAGTTGCGAATTTTTTGATTCCCATCATCATGGTTTTTGGCGGAGGATTGGATGAGGGCCGTGAGATCCATCTTGGCGCACTCGTCTTCATCGCCGACGACTCCACTTGGCTCCACGAGCCTCCACTTGATGTCGATGCGCTCCCCATCCGTGGGGTGACGCACTTCCGCACGTGCGTTTGCGGCGTCCTTCTTCAACAGCCGTCGACTCAGTATCAGTTGGCTCCTGCGGCGTCCTCGCTCCCAGCTGCTCGCCGCGCAAGCGGTCCGGTCGGTCACGACTTCAGCGGTGGGTGAGGCACGCGGTGGCCCGCCAATCAGCCACCCCACAAATTGCGGCGATCGAGCCCGATGAAACTCTCTACGGCATGTTCAACCTGTCGGCTGGCTCCGTTGAGACTGCATCCGAGTGCGACAATAGTGACCCCATGGCGGAAGTCTTGATCGTCAATGGACCGCGCAGTCCTCCTGGATTCCCTCGCGATGGCGTCGGCGATCCGTTGCGCGCCCATGAAGAGTACCGCCCCGAACCCCTCTCTTCGCAGCAGAGGGAAGATCTTCGCCGCCGCAATGTGGATGCCCTTCACACTCCTATCGTTGGAGAAACCCCCAAGGGCCGGGCCTTGGAGGAGGCGCACCTGGCCAACTTGGCTGAGCGCACTCAATTTGAGAACCTCCAGCGAGCGTGCTCGGCAGCGGATTCCTGAGTCCAGTCGACGACAACTTTTTCCACCTCCGACTCAGGAATACCAAACTCCGATCCAAAATCTCACAGCTGCAGCCCGAATAGCAGAGTCAATTCAGCCTTCCCAGTCGGAAGCTGGCCAAGGTTTGGTGCAGATCCGGGCTTTACTCCGGGCAGCAGGAGAGCAAAATACAGCAGTATCTCAGTCGCGGAATAGGATTCATAGCAGATCTGTGGTGGCAGATATTGTCCAATCTGCTCATAGCCCAATATCGCCCCTGCGGTGTGAGGGACGTGGGCACCGGCAGGATCAGTACATAAACCGTGAGCAGTATGATCATCGACTCGACCACGATGACTGTCGTCGAGTGCCCACGTCTCCTCCGAGGAGTGCATCATACGTGCATCGGCGGCAAGAGGACAGGCGCCCCCATAGTGACGAACGAAGAATTCCAGTCGACCCCAGAGAGCCAGGCTTTGATGCGAGATCTATTCTCATTCGAGGTCTGGTTGACAGGAACAAGGCACACAGAGAAGGCCATGATAGAGATTATCCGACTGGAAGTAGGGTGCATGTTTCAGGTCCCGAGTGTTTCAGCAGAGCCATCAGAGCAGCAGTGATTCCTTCCAACTTTAGGTTGGTGACTGGTGTCAGCAAGTTCATTGGCGAGTCCAAGCCTGACACTTGGCTTGAGGACTACCGAGTGGCTATGCAGATCGGTGGCGGCAATGATGAAGTGGCCATGAAGCACCTTCCTTTGATGTTGGAGGGTTCGGCCAGAGCGTGGTTGAATCAGTTAGCACCTGGCAGCATATATAGTTGGGAAGAAGTTGCCCAAGTGTTTGTTAGAACCTTTAAAGATACATGCAAAAGGCCGGCGGGGTTGACAGAGCTGCAGTCCTGTGTGTAGAAGCCGAATGAAACCCTGAGAGACTATATCTAGAGATGGATCACATTGCACCATACAGTGGAGAATGTGTCAGATCACCAAGCAGTTTGTGCCTTCAAGGAAGGTGTTAAGTACAGAGAGTTGAATCTGAAGTTCGGTCGGACAGGAGATATGTCCCTGAGTCGAATGATGGAGATTGCCAGCAAGTATGCCAATGGTGAAGAGGAAGACCGACTCCGGAGTGGCAAGCACAAAACAGTCGCCCAAGAAACCAGAGGAGAGAATTCCAGTCGGAAACAGAAGCACAAGGCCGAACCAGCTGCTCCTGGTGAAGCTTTAGTTGTGGCCCAAGGGAAATTCAAAGGGAAGCCCAAAGGGCCCTGGACTCCCAAGAAAGTTAAACATCAAGATGGGAATGATGTGTTGGATTTACCATGCCACATTCATACCAAAAAAGATGAAGAGGGAAAACTCATTTACCCTAAGCACACCACTCGATAGTGTCGTCTCCTGATCCAGCAGTTTCGAGAGAAATAACCCAAGGAGAATGAAAAGGAGTCGGACAAGGGTGACGAAAGGGAAGAAGATGATGATGGTTTTCCCAATGTCAATTCCACTCTGATGATTTTTGCTGATGTTGAGAGCAAAAGTCGATTGAAAGTTATTAGCAGAGAGGTGAACATGCTTGCTCTGGCAACACCCGGTTACCTGAAGTGGTCCCAGACTGCCATCACATTTGACCAGTCGGATCATCCAGCACATATAGCCACCCCTGGGAGGCAAGCGCTGGTTGTCGACCCTGTTGTTGAAGGCACTCGACTGACTAAGGTACTGATGGATGGTGGCAGTGGTCTAAATATCCTTTATGCTGAAACTCTAAAAGGGATGGGCATCCCAATGTCCAAGCTTAGCGAAAGCAATATGAGTTTTCATGGAGTTATACCTGGCAAGAAGGCCCAGTCACTCGGCCAGATCGCCCTTGATGTGGTTTTTGGTGATTCCAAGAATTACCGCAAGGAGAA
Source organism: Triticum aestivum (assembly GCF_018294505.1). Taxonomy (NCBI): domain Eukaryota; kingdom Viridiplantae; phylum Streptophyta; class Magnoliopsida; order Poales; family Poaceae; genus Triticum; species Triticum aestivum. The sequence continues at coordinate 434,241,108 of NC_057794.1, forward strand.
GTTGACATTTGAAGTGGTGGACTTCAAGAGTGTTTACCATGCTATTCTGGGAAGACCCGCTTACGCATGTTTTATGGCTCGACCATGTTACGTGTATCTCAAATTGAAGATGCCTGGTCCTAGAGGGGTGATCACCATCACTGGTAATCAGCAGAAGGCAGAAAAGTGCTTCCAGAAGGGCTCAAAAATTGCCGATGCACAAATGGCAGTAGTAGAATTGCAAGAGTACCAGAAAAATGCAGATCTGATGATTTGCTGCGAGCTAAGAAGCCTGCCACAGACTCTGCATTTCAGTCGTCTGGAGAAACGAAACCGATTCATATTCACCCGACCGACCCCAATGTTGCTCCGACTCATATTTCAACGACACTCGACGGCAAATAGGAAGAAGCGCTCATCCAGTTCCTCCGTGAGAACTGGGACATCTTTGCATGGAAACCTTCTGACATGCCAGGTGTACCCAGGGGACTGGCTGAGCATCGTTTGCGAGTCGACCCGAAAGTGAAACCTGTCAAGGAACATCTTCGCTGGTCCGCCGTCCAGAAGAGAAAAGCAAGTGGTGAGGAAGTGGCTCGGCTCCTGGCAGTTGAGTTCATCCGAGAAATCTACCACTCCGAGTGGCTCGCCAATGTTTTCATGGTCCCCAAGAATGACGATTCACTTTGCATGTGCATTGACTTCAAGCATATCAATCGGGCCTGCCCGAAAGATCATTTTCCTCTCCCCCGCATCGACCAAATCGTCGACTCAACTGCGGGGTGTGAGCGTTTGTCTTTTTTGGATGCCTATTCCGGGTACCATCAGATCCGACTGTATGGACCTGATGACATAAAAACGGCTTTCATAACTCCATTCGGATGCTTCTGTTATGTCACCATGCCATTCGGCCTGAAGAACACCGGAGCCACAATCATGAGGATGATCCAGAAGTGTCTGCTCACTCAAATCAGTCGGAATGTGGAAGCATACATGGATGACATTGTGGTCAAGTCACGTAAGGGTTCCGACCTGCTGGCTGACCTTGCTGAAACCTTTGCCAATCTCAGAAGATATGATATCAAGCTTAATCCATCAAAGTGCACATTTGGAGTTCCTGGCGGAAAGTTACTCGGTTTCCTCGTTTCCGAATGAGGGATCGACGCTAACCCAGAGAAAGTTGGTGCTATACTTCGGATGAAATGCCATATGCGTGTGCACGATGTCCAGAAGCTTACTGGTTGTTTGGCCGCCTTGAGTCGATTCATTTCTCGCCTCGGTGAAAAGGCATTGCCTCTTTACCAACTGATGAAGAAGTCTGATAAGTTCGAGTGGACTCTCGAAGCTGATGCAGCATTTGCAGAGCTCAAAGCCCTGCTTTCCACCCAGCCGATGCTTGCTGCACCAATCAGCAAAGAGCCTTTACTGCTTTATGTTGCAACCATTGGACAAGTTGTCAGTACAGTACTCATGGTCGAGCGGGAAGAAGAAGGAAAAGCCTATAAAGTTCAGCGCCCAGTATATTACGTTTCTGAAGTTCTGACTCCATCGAAGCAAAGATATCCGCATTATCAGAAGCTTGTTTATGGGATTTACATGACCATGAAGAAGGTTGCACACTATTTCTCTGATCATTCCATTACAGTCGTCAGCGATGCTCCATTATCAGAGATTCTGAACAACAGAGATGCAACTGGTCGAGTGGCGAAGTGGGCGATTGAACTCCTTCCCCTGGACATCAAGTTTGAGGCAAAGAAAGCTATCAAGTCCCAAGCAATAGCAGATTTCCTCGCCGAGTGGATCCAACAGCAACTTTCGGCCCAAATTCACTCGAAGCATTGGACCATGTTATGCAATGGCTCCAAGGTGCTGAATGGATCCGGTGCTGGGGTGGTGTTGGTATCCCCCCGTGGTGACAAACTCAGCTATGTTCTCCACATTCACTTTGACTCTTCCAACAACGAAGCTGAATATGAGGCACTTCTGTACGGGTTGCATATGGCCATTTCACTCGGCGTCCGTCGCCTCATGGTCTATGGCGACTCGGATTTAGTGGTCAATCAAGTGATGAAGGAGTGGGACGTCAGAAGCCCAGCTATGACTGGTTATTGCAATGAAGTGAGAAAGTTAGAAAAGAGGTTTGAGGGGTTGGAGCTCCATCACATACACCGACTGAAAAATCAAGCAGCTGATGATCTAGCGAAGATAGGTTCCAAGAGGGAAGCCATTCCCAACAATGTGTTCCTGGAACATATTCATACACCTTCAGTTCAAGAAGATCCTTTCACTGAAGATCCCCCGCAACCAAAGAGTGCCACTGATCCGACTGAAATCGAGGTCCCAGCTGTGGTCGATTTGATCATGGAGGTTTTGGTCATCACTCCCGATTGGACAGTACCATATATCGCGTACATTCTTAGAAAAGAACTCCCAGAGGACGAAGAAGAGGCTCGACGGATCGTCCGCCGATCCAAAGCCTTTACCGTGATAAGAGGACAGTTGTTTAGAGAAAGTGTGACTGGAGTCTACCAGAAATGCATAACACCTGAAGAAGGTTGAGTGATCCTCAATGACATCCACTAGGGGACCTGTGGTCACCATGCGTCCTCTCAGACCATTGTGGCCAAAGCATACCGAGCGGGATTTTACTGGCCACGAGCAAATGAGATGGCAAAAGAAATAGTCAACAAATGTGAAGGTTGCCAGTTTTACTCCAACATGTCTCAGAAGTCTGCGTTGGCCCTGAAGACCATTCCACTCGTCTGGCCTTTTGCTGTTTGGGGATTGGATATGGTTGGACCTCTGAGGACTGGTAGGAGCGGATTCACTCATGTGCTTGTAGCAGTCGACAAGTTCACCAAATGGATTGAAGCCAAGCCTATCAAGAACCTTGAAGCCAGCACTACTGTCAGCTTCATCAGAGAGTTAACATTCAGATATGGTGTTCCACACAGCATCATCACTGACAATGGGTCAAACTTCGATTCTGATGAGTTTATGACTTTCTGTGCTTCTCAAGGTACTCGAGTCGACTATGCTTCAGTCGCCCACCCCCAGTCGAATGGGCAAGCTGAAAGAGCAAATGGATTGATTCTCAAAGGACTGAAACCCCGACTGATGCATGATCTCAAACACGCAGCAGGAGCCTGGGTTGATGAACTTCCATCGGTATTGTGGGGACTGAGGATGACTCCCAATCGGTTGACTGGCAGAACTCCCTTTTTCTTGGTTTATGGAGCCGAAGCTATACTTCTGAGTGACTTGCTCCACAATGCGCCCTGAGTCGAGCTTTTCTCGGAAGAAGAAGCAGAACAGGCACGACAAGATGCAATTGATCTCCTGGAGGAAGAAAGGGAGATGGCCTTGATCCGACCGACCATTTATCAGCAAGATCTGCGTCGATTCCATGCCAAAAACATAAGGGGTCAAGCATTTCAAGAGGGGGACTTGGTTCTTCGAGTGGATCAGCAGAAACCACACAAGCTTGCGCCTTCCTGGGAAGGCCCCTTCGTTGTCACCACAGTGCTCCACAACGGAGCGTACCACCTCTATAACATCGAGCACAAGAAAGATGAGTCGCGCGCCTAGAATGCGGAGCTACTCCACCCCTTTTATACTTAAGCACTCAGTCTGTTGAGATGTAATAAGAAGCACATTTGTAGTTTGTTTATCAAAGACAAGAGTTTTACCGTCTTCTAAAATGATTGTCGATTACTTACGTTTGTGTCTAAAATCCCCCAGTGGGTGGCTTAGCTGTGAATCTGTTCGCCTAAGTTTAAAAATCCTACCGAGTGGCGAGCAAGTCTCTCACTCGGGGGCTTAGCTGCAGTCCAGTAGTCGCCTAAGTATTAAAAATCCTACCGAGTGATGAGCAAACCTCACACTCGGGGGCTTACTTGTAGTCCAGTACTCGCCTAAGTATTAAAAATCCTACCGAGTGGTGATCAAGTCTCTCACCCGGGGGCTTAGCTGCAGTCTAGTACTCGCCTAAGTATTAAAAATCCTACCGAGTGGTCAGCAAGTCTCTCACTCGGGGGCTTAGCTGCAGTCCAGTACTCACCTAAGTATTAAAAA